>NW_022262365.1:0-62500 GCF_002021735.2 Oncorhynchus kisutch | reverse complement strand
GATGGCGTCCAACAAAGGTCAAATAAGGTTTTGAGGCCAGATAGAGGCATATAACCTGGTTAGTGGTGTTTGGCCTTTAGGCTTGTAGTCCCTTCATCCCATGAGAGAGAGTTTAGCCTTTTAAGCCTCTCTGTGTCCTCTTCATTCCCAGAAAAAGTCATTTTACCGGTTAGGTCAAATAAGGCCTTGAGGCCTGTTTGTGACCTCTGATGCCCAGATAGAGGCATTATAACCTGGTTAGGGGTGTTTGGCCTTTAGGCCTGTATGTCCCTTCATCCCATGAGAGAGAGTTTAGCCTTTTAAGCCTCTCTGTGTCCTCTCATTCCCAGAAAAAGTCATTTTACCGGTTAGGTCAAATAAGGCCTTGAGGCCTGTTTGTGACCTCTGATGCCCAGATAGAGGCATATAACCTGGTTAGGGGTGTTTGGCCTTTAGGCCTGTATGTCCCTTCATCCCATGAGAGAGGAGTTTAACTTTTTAAGCCTCTCTGTGTCTTCTTATTCATAATCTTTTAATTTTGGGTTAACCGCTTGTATAGCAATCAGTATCCATCGTGAAATTTCAAAGTGTCCATAATGCACTCAGGTCGCCCCCGACAGAGAGAGGGCCCGTAGTAGGGTGTTTCCATAGCGGGCATTAATATCAGAATGACCCTTAAATTGCATTTAGGACCATATTTGAATTTTTGGGTACCAGATGCACGTTTTCAATCACCAGGTGCACGGTTTCAATCACCAGGTGCACGGCTCTATTTCCTCCTCCAGCACTTGTCAAACAGTCCATAAAGCACCCAGGACGGCCCTGAGTGAAAGAGGGCCGTAGTAGGGTGCTCCTATAGCGGGCATTAAAATCAGAATGACCGTTAAATGCATTTATGACCATATTTGTGTTTTTGGGTTACCAGATGCACGGTTTCAATCACCAGGTGCACGGCTCTATTTCCTCCTCCAGCACTTGTCAAACAGTCCATAAAGCACCCAGGACGGCCCTGAGTGAAAGAGGGCCCGTAGTAGGGTGCTCCTATAGCGGGCATTAAAATCAGAATGACCGTTAAATGCATTTATGACCATATTTGTGTTTTTGGGTTACCGCTTGTATAGCAATCAGTATCCATCGTGAAATTTCAAAGTGTCCATAATGCACTCAGGTCGCCCCCGACAGAGACGAGGGCCGTAGTAGGGTGTTTCCATAGCGGGCATTAATATCAGGAATGACCCTTAAATGCATTTAGGACCATATTTGAATTTTTGGGTTACCAGATGCACGTTTCAATCACCAGGTGCACGGTTTCAATCACCAGGTGCACGGCTCTATTTCCTCCTCCCAGCACTTGTCAAACAGTCCATAAAGCACCCAGGACGGCCCTGAGTGAAAGAGGGGCCGAGTAGGGGTGCTCTATAGCGGGCATTAAATCAGGAATGACCGTTAAAATGCATTTATGACCATATTTGTGTTTTTGGGTACCAGATGCACGGTTTCACATCACCAGGTGCACGGCCTCTTATTTCCTCCTCCCAGCACTTGTCAAACAGTCATAAAGCACCCAGGACGGCCCTGAGTGAAAGAGGGCCGTAGTACGGTGCTCTATAGCGGGCATTAAAATCAGAATGACCGTTAAATGCATTTATGACCATATTTGTGTTTTGGGGTTACCGCTTGTATAGCAATCAGTATCCATCGTGAAATTTCAAAGTGTCCATAATGCACTCAGGGTCGCCCCCGACAGAGAGAGGGCCGTAGTAGGGTGTTTCCATAGGCGGGCATTAATATCAGAATGACCCTTAAATGCATTTAGGACCATATTTGAATTTTTGGTTACCAGATGCACGTTTTCAATCACCAGGTGCACGGTTTCAATCACCAGGTGCACGGCTCTATTTCCTCCTCCAGCACTTGTCAAACAGTCCATAAAGCACCAGGACGGCCCTGAGTGAAAGAGGGCCGTAGTAGGGGTCTTCCTATAGCGGGCATTACAAATCAGAATGACCGTAAAATGCATTTATGACCATATTTGTGTTTTTGGGTTACCAGATGCACGGTTTCAATCACCAGGTGCACGGCTCTATTTCCTCCTCCAGCACTTGTCAAACAGTCCATAAAGCACCCAGGACGGCCCTGAGTGAAAGAGGGCCGTAGTAGGGTGCTCCTATAGCGGGCATTAAAATCAGAATGACCGTTAAATGCATTTATGACCATATTTGTGTTTTTGGGTTACCGCTTGTATAGCAATCAGTATCCATCGTGAAATTTCAAAGTGTCCATAATGCACTCAGGTCGCCCCCGACAGAGAGAGGGCCGTAGTAGGGTGTTTCCATAGCGGGCATTAATATCAGAATGACCCTTAAATGCATTTAGGACCATATTTGAATTTTTGGGTTACCAGATGCACGTTTTCAATCACCAGGTGCACGGTTTCAATCACCAGGTGCACGGCTCTATTTCCTCCTCCAGCACTTGTCAAACAGTCCATAAAGCACCCAGGACGGCCCTGAGTGAAAGAGGGCCGTAGTAGGGTGCTCCTATAGCGGGCATTAAAATCAGAATGACCGTTAAATGCATTTATGACCATATTTGTGTTTTTGGGTTACCAGATGCACGGTTTCAATCACCAGGTGCACGGCTCTATTTCCTCCTCCAGCACTTGTCAAACAGTCCATAAAGCACCCAGGACGGCCCTGAGTGAAAGAGGGCCGTAGTAGGGTGCTCCTATAGCGGGCATTAAAATCAGAATGACCGTTAAATGCATTTATGACCATATTTGTGTTTTTGGGTTACCGCTTGTATAGCAATCAGTATCCATCGTGAAATTTCAAAGTGTCCATAATGCACTCAGGTCGCCCCCGACAGAGAGAGGGCCGTAGTAGGGTGTTTCCATAGCGGGCATTAATATCAGAATGACCCTTAAATGCATTTAGGACCATATTTGAATTTTTGGGTTACCAGATGCACGTTTTCAATCACCAGGTGCACGGTTTCAATCACCAGGTGCACGGCTCTATTTCCTCCTCCAGCACTTGTCAAACAGTCCATAAAGCACCCAGGACGGCCCTGAGTGAAAGAGGGCCGTAGTAGGGTGCTCCTATAGCGGGCATTAAAATCAGAATGACCGTTAAATGCATTTATGACCATATTTGTGTTTTTGGGTTACCAGATGCACGGTTTCAATCACCAGGTGCACGGCTCTATTTCCTCCTCCAGCACTTGTCAAACAGTCCATAAAGCACCCAGGACGGCCCTGAGTGAAAGAGGGCCGTAGTAGGGTGCTCCTATAGCGGGCATTAAAATCAGAATGACCGTTAAATGCATTTATGACCATATTTGTGTTTTTGGGTTACCGCTTGTATAGCAATCAGTATCCATCGTGAAATTTCAAAGTGTCCATAATGCACTCAGGTCGCCCCCGACAGAGAGAGGGCCGTAGTAGGGTGTTTCCATAGCGGGCATTAATATCAGAATGACCCTTAAATGCATTTAGGACCATATTTGAATTTTTGGGTTACCAGATGCACGTTTTCAATCACCAGGTGCACGGTTTCAATCACCAGGTGCACGGCTCTATTTCCTCCTCCAGCACTTGTCAAACAGTCCATAAAGCACCCAGGACGGCCCTGAGTGAAAGAGGGCCGTAGTAGGGTGCTCCTATAGCGGGCATTAAAATCAGAATGACCGTTAAATGCATTTATGACCATATTTGTGTTTTTGGGTTACCAGATGCACGGTTTCAATCACCAGGTGCACGGCTCTATTTCCTCCTCCAGCACTTGTCAAACAGTCCATAAAGCACCCAGGACGGCCCTGAGTGAAAGAGGGCCGTAGTAGGGTGCTCCTATAGCGGGCATTAAAATCAGAATGACCGTTAAATGCATTTATGACCATATTTGTGTTTTTGGGTTACCGCTTGTATAGCAATCAGTATCCATCGTGAAATTTCAAAGTGTCCATAATGCACTCAGGTCGCCCCCGACAGAGAGAGGGCCGTAGTAGGGTGTTTCCATAGCGGGCATTAATATCAGAATGACCCTTAAATGCATTTAGGACCATATTTGAATTTTTGGGTTACCAGATGCACGTTTTCAATCACCAGGTGCACGGTTTCAATCACCAGGTGCACGGCTCTATTTCCTCCTCCAGCACTTGTCAAACAGTCCATAAAGCACCCAGGACGGCCCTGAGTGAAAGAGGGCCGTAGTAGGGTGCTCCTATAGCGGGCATTAAAATCAGAATGACCGTTAAATGCATTTATGACCATATTTGTGTTTTTGGGTTACCAGATGCACGGTTTCAATCACCAGGTGCACGGCTCTATTTCCTCCTCCAGCACTTGTCAAACAGTCCATAAAGCACCCAGGACGGCCCTGAGTGAAAGAGGGCCGTAGTAGGGTGCTCCTATAGCGGGCATTAAAATCAGAATGACCGTTAAATGCATTTATGACCATATTTGTGTTTTTGGGTTACCGCTTGTATAGCAATCAGTATCCATCGTGAAATTTCAAAGTGTCCATAATGCACTCAGGTCGCCCCCGACAGAGAGAGGGCCGTAGTAGGGTGTTTCCATAGCGGGCATTAATATCAGAATGACCCTTAAATGCATTTAGGACCATATTTGAATTTTTGGGTTACCAGATGCACGTTTTCAATCACCAGGTGCACGGTTTCAATCACCAGGTGCACGGCTCTATTTCCTCCTCCAGCACTTGTCAAACAGTCCATAAAGCACCCAGGACGGCCCTGAGTGAAAGAGGGCCGTAGTAGGGTGCTCCTATAGCGGGCATTAAAATCAGAATGACCGTTAAATGCATTTATGACCATATTTGTGTTTTTGGGTTACCAGATGCACGGTTTCAATCACCAGGTGCACGGCTCTATTTCCTCCTCCAGCACTTGTCAAACAGTCCATAAAGCACCCAGGACGGCCCTGAGTGAAAGAGGGCCGTAGTAGGGTGCTCCTATAGCGGGCATTAAAATCAGAATGACCGTTAAATGCATTTATGACCATATTTGTGTTTTTGGGTTACCGCTTGTATAGCAATCAGTATCCATCGTGAAATTTCAAAGTGTCCATAATGCACTCAGGTCGCCCCCGACAGAGAGAGGGCCGTAGTAGGGTGTTTCCATAGCGGGCATTAATATCAGAATGACCCTTAAATGCATTTAGGACCATATTTGAATTTTTGGGTTACCAGATGCACGTTTTCAATCACCAGGTGCACGGTTTCAATCACCAGGTGCACGGCTCTATTTCCTCCTCCAGCACTTGTCAAACAGTCCATAAAGCACCCAGGACGGCCCTGAGTGAAAGAGGGCCGTAGTAGGGTGCTCCTATAGCGGGCATTAAAATCAGAATGACCGTTAAATGCATTTATGACCATATTTGTGTTTTTGGGTTACCAGATGCACGGTTTCAATCACCAGGTGCACGGCTCTATTTCCTCCTCCAGCACTTGTCAAACAGTCCATAAAGCACCCAGGACGGCCCTGAGTGAAAGAGGGCCGTAGTAGGGTGCTCCTATAGCGGGCATTAAAATCAGAATGACCGTTAAATGCATTTATGACCATATTTGTGTTTTTGGGTTACCGCTTGTATAGCAATCAGTATCCATCGTGAAATTTCAAAGTGTCCATAATGCACTCAGGTCGCCCCCGACAGAGAGAGGGCCGTAGTAGGGTGTTTCCATAGCGGGCATTAATATCAGAATGACCCTTAAATGCATTTAGGACCATATTTGAATTTTTGGGTTACCAGATGCACGTTTTCAATCACCAGGTGCACGGTTTCAATCACCAGGTGCACGGCTCTATTTCCTCCTCCAGCACTTGTCAAACAGTCCATAAAGCACCCAGGACGGCCCTGAGTGAAAGAGGGCCGTAGTAGGGTGCTCCTATAGCGGGCATTAAAATCAGAATGACCGTTAAATGCATTTATGACCATATTTGTGTTTTTGGGTTACCAGATGCACGGTTTCAATCACCAGGTGCACGGCTCTATTTCCTCCTCCAGCACTTGTCAAACAGTCCATAAAGCACCCAGGACGGCCCTGAGTGAAAGAGGGCCGTAGTAGGGTGCTCCTATAGCGGGCATTAAAATCAGAATGACCGTTAAATGCATTTATGACCATATTTGTGTTTTTGGGTTACCGCTTGTATAGCAATCAGTATCCATCGTGAAATTTCAAAGTGTCCATAATGCACTCAGGTCGCCCCCGACAGAGAGAGGGCCGTAGTAGGGTGTTTCCATAGCGGGCATTAATATCAGAATGACCCTTAAATGCATTTAGGACCATATTTGAATTTTTGGGTTACCAGATGCACGTTTTCAATCACCAGGTGCACGGTTTCAATCACCAGGTGCACGGCTCTATTTCCTCCTCCAGCACTTGTCAAACAGTCCATAAAGCACCCAGGACGGCCCTGAGTGAAAGAGGGCCGTAGTAGGGTGCTCCTATAGCGGGCATTAAAATCAGAATGACCGTTAAATGCATTTATGACCATATTTGTGTTTTTGGGTTACCAGATGCACGGTTTCAATCACCAGGTGCACGGCTCTATTTCCTCCTCCAGCACTTGTCAAACAGTCCATAAAGCACCCAGGACGGCCCTGAGTGAAAGAGGGCCGTAGTAGGGTGCTCCTATAGCGGGCATTAAAATCAGAATGACCGTTAAATGCATTTATGACCATATTTGTGTTTTTGGGTTACCGCTTGTATAGCAATCAGTATCCATCGTGAAATTTCAAAGTGTCCATAATGCACTCAGGTCGCCCCCGACAGAGAGAGGGCCGTAGTAGGGTGTTTCCATAGCGGGCATTAATATCAGAATGACCCTTAAATGCATTTAGGACCATATTTGAATTTTTGGGTTACCAGATGCACGTTTTCAATCACCAGGTGCACGGTTTCAATCACCAGGTGCACGGCTCTATTTCCTCCTCCAGCACTTGTCAAACAGTCCATAAAGCACCCAGGACGGCCCTGAGTGAAAGAGGGCCGTAGTAGGGTGCTCCTATAGCGGGCATTAAAATCAGAATGACCGTTAAATGCATTTATGACCATATTTGTGTTTTTGGGTTACCAGATGCACGGTTTCAATCACCAGGTGCACGGCTCTATTTCCTCCTCCAGCACTTGTCAAACAGTCCATAAAGCACCCAGGACGGCCCTGAGTGAAAGAGGGCCGTAGTAGGGTGCTCCTATAGCGGGCATTAAAATCAGAATGACCGTTAAATGCATTTATGACCATATTTGTGTTTTTGGGTTACCGCTTGTATAGCAATCAGTATCCATCGTGAAATTTCAAAGTGTCCATAATGCACTCAGGTCGCCCCCGACAGAGAGAGGGCCGTAGTAGGGTGTTTCCATAGCGGGCATTAATATCAGAATGACCCTTAAATGCATTTAGGACCATATTTGAATTTTTGGGTTACCAGATGCACGTTTTCAATCACCAGGTGCACGGTTTCAATCACCAGGTGCACGGCTCTATTTCCTCCTCCAGCACTTGTCAAACAGTCCATAAAGCACCCAGGACGGCCCTGAGTGAAAGAGGGCCGTAGTAGGGTGCTCCTATAGCGGGCATTAAAATCAGAATGACCGTTAAATGCATTTATGACCATATTTGTGTTTTTGGGTTACCAGATGCACGGTTTCAATCACCAGGTGCACGGCTCTATTTCCTCCTCCAGCACTTGTCAAACAGTCCATAAAGCACCCAGGACGGCCCTGAGTGAAAGAGGGCCGTAGTAGGGTGCTCCTATAGCGGGCATTAAAATCAGAATGACCGTTAAATGCATTTATGACCATATTTGTGTTTTTGGGTTACCGCTTGTATAGCAATCAGTATCCATCGTGAAATTTCAAAGTGTCCATAATGCACTCAGGTCGCCCCCGACAGAGAGAGGGCCGTAGTAGGGTGTTTCCATAGCGGGCATTAATATCAGAATGACCCTTAAATGCATTTAGGACCATATTTGAATTTTTGGGTTACCAGATGCACGTTTTCAATCACCAGGTGCACGGTTTCAATCACCAGGTGCACGGCTCTATTTCCTCCTCCAGCACTTGTCAAACAGTCCATAAAGCACCCAGGACGGCCCTGAGTGAAAGAGGGCCGTAGTAGGGTGCTCCTATAGCGGGCATTAAAATCAGAATGACCGTTAAATGCATTTATGACCATATTTGTGTTTTTGGGTTACCGCTTGTATAGCAATCAGTATCCATCGTGAAATTTCAAAGTGTCCATAATGCACTCAGGTCGCCCCGACAGAGAGAGGGCCGTAGTAGGGTGTTTCCATAGCGGGCATTAATATCAGAATGACCCTTAAATGCATTTAGGACCATATTTGAATTTTTGGGTTACCAGATGCACGTTTTCAATCACCAGGTGCACGGTTTCAATCACCAGGTGCACGGCTCTATTTCCTCCTCCAGCACTTGTCAAACAGTCCATAAAGCACCCAGGACGGCCCTGAGTGAAAGAGGGCCGTAGTAGGGTGCTCCTATAGCGGGCATTAAAATCAGAATGACCGTTAAATGCATTTATGACCATATTTGTGTTTTTGGGTTACCAGATGCACGGTTTCAATCACCAGGTGCACGGCTCTATTTCCTCCTCCAGCACTTGTCAAACAGTCCATAAAGCACCCAGGACGGCCCTGAGTGAAAGAGGGCCGTAGTAGGGTGCTCCTATAGCGGGCATTAAAATCAGAATGACCGTTAAATGCATTTATGACCATATTTGTGTTTTTGGGTTACCAGATGCACGGTTTCAATCACCAGGTGCACGGCTCTATTTCCTCCTCCAGCACTTGTCAAACAGTCCATAAAGCACCCAGGACGGCCCTGAGTGAAAGAGGGCCGTAGTAGGGTGCTCCTATAGCGGGCATTAAAATCAGAATGACCGTTAAATGCATTTATGACCATATTTGTGTTTTTGGGTTACCAGATGCACGGTTTCAATCACCAGGTGCACGGCTCTATTTCCTCCTCCAGCACTTGTCAAACAGTCCATAAAGCACCCAGGACGGCCCTGAGTGAAAGAGGGCCGTAGTAGGGTGCTCCTATAGCGGGCATTAAAATCAGAATGACCGTTAAATGCATTTATGACCATATTTGTGTTTTTGGGTTACCAGATGCACGGTTTCAATCACCAGGTGCACGGCTCTATTTCCTCCTCCAGCACTTGTCAAACAGTCCATAAAGCACCCAGGACGGCCCTGAGTGAAAGAGGGCCGTAGTAGGGTGCTCCTATAGCGGGCATTAAAATCAGAATGACCGTTAAATGCATTTATGACCATATTTGTGTTTTTGGGTTACCGCTTGTATAGCAATCAGTATCCATCGTGAAATTTCAAAGTGTCCATAATGCACTCAGGTCGCCCCCGACAGAGAGAGGGCCGTAGTAGGGTGTTTCCATAGCGGGCATTAATATCAGAATGACCCTTAAATGCATTTAGGACCATATTTGAATTTTTGGGTTACCAGATGCACGTTTTCAATCACCAGGTGCACGGTTTCAATCACCAGGTGCACGGCTCTATTTCCTCCTCCAGCACTTGTCAAACAGTCCATAAAGCACCCAGGACGGCCCTGAGTGAAAGAGGGCCGTAGTAGGGTGCTCCTATAGCGGGCATTAAAATCAGAATGACCGTTAAATGCATTTATGACCATATTTGTGTTTTTGGGTTACCAGATGCACGGTTTCAATCACCAGGTGCACGGCTCTATTTCCTCCTCCAGCACTTGTCAAACAGTCCATAAAGCACCCAGGACGGCCCTGAGTGAAAGAGGGCCGTAGTAGGGTGCTCCTATAGCGGGCATTAAAATCAGAATGACCGTTAAATGCATTTATGACCATATTTGTGTTTTTGGGTTACCAGATGCACGGTTTCAATCACCAGGTGCACGGCTCTATTTCCTCCTCCAGCACTTGTCAAACAGTCCATAAAGCACCCAGGACGGCCCTGAGTGAAAGAGGGCCGTAGTAGGGTGCTCCTATAGCGGGCATTAAAATCAGAATGACCGTTAAATGCATTTATGACCATATTTGTGTTTTTGGGTTACCGCTTGTATAGCAATCAGTATCCATCGTGAAATTTCAAAGTGTCCATAATGCACTCAGGTCGCCCCCGACAGAGAGAGGGCCGTAGTAGGGTGTTTCCATAGCGGGCATTAATATCAGAATGACCCTTAAATGCATTTAGGACCATATTTGAATTTTTGGGTTACCAGATGCACGTTTTCAATCACCAGGTGCACGGTTTCAATCACCAGGTGCACGGCTCTATTTCCTCCTCCAGCACTTGTCAAACAGTCCATAAAGCACCCAGGACGGCCCTGAGTGAAAGAGGGCCGTAGTAGGGTGCTCCTATAGCGGGCATTAAAATCAGAATGACCGTTAAATGCATTTATGACCATATTTGTGTTTTTGGGTTACCGCTTGTATAGCAATCAGTATCCATCGTGAAATTTCAAAGTGTCCATAATGCACTCAGGTCGCCCCCGACAGAGAGAGGGCCGTAGTAGGGTGTTTCCATAGCGGGCATTAATATCAGAATGACCCTTAAATGCATTTAGGACCATATTTGAATTTTTGGGTTACCAGATGCACGTTTTCAATCACCAGGTGCACGGTTTCAATCACCAGGTGCACGGCTCTATTTCCTCCTCCAGCACTTGTCAAACAGTCCATAAAGCACCCAGGACGGCCCTGAGTGAAAGAGGGCCGTAGTAGGGTGCTCCTATAGCGGGCATTAAAATCAGAATGACCGTTAAATGCATTTATGACCATATTTGTGTTTTTGGGTTACCAGATGCACGGTTTCAATCACCAGGTGCACGGCTCTATTTCCTCCTCCAGCACTTGTCAAACAGTCCATAAAGCACCCAGGACGGCCCTGAGTGAAAGAGGGCCGTAGTAGGGTGCTCCTATAGCGGGCATTAAAATCAGAATGACCGTTAAATGCATTTATGACCATATTTGTGTTTTTGGGTTACCGCTTGTATAGCAATCAGTATCCATCGTGAAATTTCAAAGTGTCCATAATGCACTCAGGTCGCCCCCGACAGAGAGAGGGCCGTAGTAGGGTGTTTCCATAGCGGGCATTAATATCAGAATGACCCTTAAATGCATTTAGGACCATATTTGAATTTTTGGGTTACCAGATGCACGTTTTCAATCACCAGGTGCACGGTTTCAATCACCAGGTGCACGGCTCTATTTCCTCCTCCAGCACTTGTCAAACAGTCCATAAAGCACCCAGGACGGCCCTGAGTGAAAGAGGGCCGTAGTAGGGTGCTCCTATAGCGGGCATTAAAATCAGAATGACCGTTAAATGCATTTATGACCATATTTGTGTTTTTGGGTTACCAGATGCACGGTTTCAATCACCAGGTGCACGGCTCTATTTCCTCCTCCAGCACTTGTCAAACAGTCCATAAAGCACCCAGGACGGCCCTGAGTGAAAGAGGGCCGTAGTAGGGTGCTCCTATAGCGGGCATTAAAATCAGAATGACCGTTAAATGCATTTATGACCATATTTGTGTTTTTGGGTTACCGCTTGTATAGCAATCAGTATCCATCGTGAAATTTCAAAGTGTCCATAATGCACTCAGGTCGCCCCCGACAGAGAGAGGGCCGTAGTAGGGTGTTTCCATAGCGGGCATTAATATCAGAATGACCCTTAAATGCATTTAGGACCATATTTGAATTTTTGGGTTACCAGATGCACGTTTTCAATCACCAGGTGCACGGTTTCAATCACCAGGTGCACGGCTCTATTTCCTCCTCCAGCACTTGTCAAACAGTCCATAAAGCACCCAGGACGGCCCTGAGTGAAAGAGGGCCGTAGTAGGGTGCTCCTATAGCGGGCATTAAAATCAGAATGACCGTTAAATGCATTTATGACCATATTTGTGTTTTTGGGTTACCAGATGCACGGTTTCAATCACCAGGTGCACGGCTCTATTTCCTCCTCCAGCACTTGTCAAACAGTCCATAAAGCACCCAGGACGGCCCTGAGTGAAAGAGGGCCGTAGTAGGGTGCTCCTATAGCGGGCATTAAAATCAGAATGACCGTTAAATGCATTTATGACCATATTTGTGTTTTTGGGTTACCGCTTGTATAGCAATCAGTATCCATCGTGAAATTTCAAAGTGTCCATAATGCACTCAGGTCGCCCCCGACAGAGAGAGGGCCGTAGTAGGGTGTTTCCATAGCGGGCATTAATATCAGAATGACCCTTAAATGCATTTAGGACCATATTTGAATTTTTGGGTTACCAGATGCACGTTTTCAATCACCAGGTGCACGGTTTCAATCACCAGGTGCACGGCTCTATTTCCTCCTCCAGCACTTGTCAAACAGTCCATAAAGCACCCAGGACGGCCCTGAGTGAAAGAGGGCCGTAGTAGGGTGCTCCTATAGCGGGCATTAAAATCAGAATGACCGTTAAATGCATTTATGACCATATTTGTGTTTTGGGTTACCAGATGCACGGTTTCAATCACCAGGTGCACGGCTCTATTTCCTCCTCCAGCACTTGTCAAACAGTCCATAAAGCACCCAGGACGGCCCTGAGTGAAAGAGGGCCGTAGTAGGGTGCTCCTATAGCGGGCATTAAAATCAGAATGACCGTTAAATGCATTTATGACCATATTTGTGTTTTTGGGTTACCAGATGCACGGTTTCAATCACCAGGTGCACGGCTCTATTTCCTCCTCCAGCACTTGTCAAACAGTCCATAAAGCACCCAGGACGGCCCTGAGTGAAAGAGGGCCGTAGTAGGGTGCTCCTATAGCGGGCATTAAAATCAGAATGACCGTTAAATGCATTTATGACCATATTTGTGTTTTTGGGTTACCGCTTGTATAGCAATCAGTATCCATCGTGAAATTTCAAAGTGTCCATAATGCACTCAGGTCGCCCCCGACAGAGAGAGGGCCGTAGTAGGGTGTTTCCATAGCGGGCATTAATATCAGAATGACCCTTAAATGCATTTAGGACCATATTTGAATTTTTGGGTTACCAGATGCACGTTTTCAATCACCAGGTGCACGGTTTCAATCACCAGGTGCACGGCTCTATTTCCTCCTCCAGCACTTGTCAAACAGTCCATAAAGCACCCAGGACGGCCCTGAGTGAAAGAGGGCCGTAGTAGGGTGCTCCTATAGCGGGCATTAAAATCAGAATGACCGTTAAATGCATTTATGACCATATTTGTGTTTTTGGGTTACCAGATGCACGGTTTCAATCACCAGGTGCACGGCTCTATTTCCTCCTCCAGCACTTGTCAAACAGTCCATAAAGCACCCAGGACGGCCCTGAGTGAAAGAGGGCCGTAGTAGGGTGCTCCTATAGCGGGCATTAAAATCAGAATGACCGTTAAATGCATTTATGACCATATTTGTGTTTTTGGGTTACCGCTTGTATAGCAATCAGTATCCATCGTGAAATTTCAAAGTGTCCATAATGCACTCAGGTCGCCCCCGACAGAGAGAGGGCCGTAGTAGGGTGTTTCCATAGCGGGCATTAATATCAGAATGACCCTTAAATGCATTTAGGACCATATTTGAATTTTTGGGTTACCAGATGCACGTTTTCAATCACCAGGTGCACGGTTTCAATCACCAGGTGCACGGCTCTATTTCCTCCTCCAGCACTTGTCAAACAGTCCATAAAGCACCCAGGACGGCCCTGAGTGAAAGAGGGCCGTAGTAGGGTGCTCCTATAGCGGGCATTAAAATCAGAATGACCGTTAAATGCATTTATGACCATATTTGTGTTTTTGGGTTACCAGATGCACGGTTTCAATCACCAGGTGCACGGCTCTATTTCCTCCTCCAGCACTTGTCAAACAGTCCATAAAGCACCCAGGACGGCCCTGAGTGAAAGAGGGCCGTAGTAGGGTGCTCCTATAGCGGGCATTAAAATCAGAATGACCGTTAAATGCATTTATGACCATATTTGTGTTTTTGGGTTACCGCTTGTATAGCAATCAGTATCCATCGTGAAATTTCAAAGTGTCCATAATGCACTCAGGTCGCCCCCGACAGAGAGAGGGCCGTAGTAGGGTGTTTCCATAGCGGGCATTAATATCAGAATGACCCTTAAATGCATTTAGGACCATATTTGAATTTTTGGGTTACCAGATGCACGTTTTCAATCACCAGGTGCACGGTTTCAATCACCAGGTGCACGGCTCTATTTCCTCCTCCAGCACTTGTCAAACAGTCCATAAAGCACCCAGGACGGCCCTGAGTGAAAGAGGGCCGTAGTAGGGTGCTCCTATAGCGGGCATTAAAATCAGAATGACCGTTAAATGCATTTATGACCATATTTGTGTTTTTGGGTTACCAGATGCACGGTTTCAATCACCAGGTGCACGGCTCTATTTCCTCCTCCAGCACTTGTCAAACAGTCCATAAAGCACCCAGGACGGCCCTGAGTGAAAGAGGGCCGTAGTAGGGTGCTCCTATAGCGGGCATTAAAATCAGAATGACCGTTAAATGCATTTATGACCATATTTGTGTTTTTGGGTTACCGCTTGTATAGCAATCAGTATCCATCGTGAAATTTCAAAGTGTCCATAATGCACTCAGGTCGCCCCCGACAGAGAGAGGGCCGTAGTAGGGTGTTTCCATAGCGGGCATTAATATCAGAATGACCCTTAAATGCATTTAGGACCATATTTGAATTTTTGGGTTACCAGATGCACGTTTTCAATCACCAGGTGCACGGTTTCAATCACCAGGTGCACGGCTCTATTTCCTCCTCCAGCACTTGTCAAACAGTCCATAAAGCACCCAGGACGGCCCTGAGTGAAAGAGGGCCGTAGTAGGGTGCTCCTATAGCGGGCATTAAAATCAGAATGACCGTTAAATGCATTTATGACCATATTTGTGTTTTTGGGTTACCAGATGCACGGTTTCAATCACCAGGTGCACGGCTCTATTTCCTCCTCCAGCACTTGTCAAACAGTCCATAAAGCACCCAGGACGGCCCTGAGTGAAAGAGGGCCGTAGTAGGGTGCTCCTATAGCGGGCATTAAAATCAGAATGACCGTTAAATGCATTTATGACCATATTTGTGTTTTTGGGTTACCGCTTGTATAGCAATCAGTATCCATCGTGAAATTTCAAAGTGTCCATAATGCACTCAGGTCGCCCCCGACAGAGAGAGGGCCGTAGTAGGGTGTTTCCATAGCGGGCATTAATATCAGAATGACCCTTAAATGCATTTAGGACCATATTTGAATTTTTGGGTTACCAGATGCACGTTTTCAATCACCAGGTGCACGGTTTCAATCACCAGGTGCACGGCTCTATTTCCTCCTCCAGCACTTGTCAAACAGTCCATAAAGCACCCAGGACGGCCCTGAGTGAAAGAGGGCCGTAGTAGGGTGCTCCTATAGCGGGCATTAAAATCAGAATGACCGTTAAATGCATTTATGACCATATTTGTGTTTTTGGGTTACCAGATGCACGGTTTCAATCACCAGGTGCACGGCTCTATTTCCTCCTCCAGCACTTGTCAAACAGTCCATAAAGCACCCAGGACGGCCCTGAGTGAAAGAGGGCCGTAGTAGGGTGCTCCTATAGCGGGCATTAAAATCAGAATGACCGTTAAATGCATTTATGACCATATTTGTGTTTTTGGGTTACCGCTTGTATAGCAATCAGTATCCATCGTGAAATTTCAAAGTGTCCATAATGCACTCAGGTCGCCCCCGACAGAGAGAGGGCCGTAGTAGGGTGTTTCCATAGCGGGCATTAATATCAGAATGACCCTTAAATGCATTTAGGACCATATTTGAATTTTTGGGTTACCAGATGCACGTTTTCAATCACCAGGTGCACGGTTTCAATCACCAGGTGCACGGCTCTATTTCCTCCTCCAGCACTTGTCAAACAGTCCATAAAGCACCCAGGACGGCCCTGAGTGAAAGAGGGCCGTAGTAGGGTGCTCCTATAGCGGGCATTAAAATCAGAATGACCGTTAAATGCATTTATGACCATATTTGTGTTTTTGGGTTACCAGATGCACGGTTTCAATCACCAGGTGCACGGCTCTATTTCCTCCTCCAGCACTTGTCAAACAGTCCATAAAGCACCCAGGACGGCCCTGAGTGAAAGAGGGCCGTAGTAGGGTGCTCCTATAGCGGGCATTAAAATCAGAATGACCGTTAAATGCATTTATGACCATATTTGTGTTTTTGGGTTACCGCTTGTATAGCAATCAGTATCCATCGTGAAATTTCAAAGTGTCCATAATGCACTCAGGTCGCCCCCGACAGAGAGAGGGCCGTAGTAGGGTGTTTCCATAGCGGGCATTAATATCAGAATGACCCTTAAATGCATTTAGGACCATATTTGAATTTTTGGGTTACCAGATGCACGTTTTCAATCACCAGGTGCACGGTTTCAATCACCAGGTGCACGGCTCTATTTCCTCCTCCAGCACTTGTCAAACAGTCCATAAAGCACCCAGGACGGCCCTGAGTGAAAGAGGGCCGTAGTAGGGTGCTCCTATAGCGGGCATTAAAATCAGAATGACCGTTAAATGCATTTATGACCATATTTGTGTTTTTGGGTTACCAGATGCACGGTTTCAATCACCAGGTGCACGGCTCTATTTCCTCCTCCAGCACTTGTCAAACAGTCCATAAAGCACCCAGGACGGCCCTGAGTGAAAGAGGGCCGTAGTAGGGTGCTCCTATAGCGGGCATTAAAATCAGAATGACCGTTAAATGCATTTATGACCATATTTGTGTTTTTGGGTTACCGCTTGTATAGCAATCAGTATCCATCGTGAAATTTCAAAGTGTCCATAATGCACTCAGGTCGCCCCCGACAGAGAGAGGGCCGTAGTAGGGTGTTTCCATAGCGGGCATTAATATCAGAATGACCCTTAAATGCATTTAGGACCATATTTGAATTTTTGGGTTACCAGATGCACGTTTTCAATCACCAGGTGCACGGTTTCAATCACCAGGTGCACGGCTCTATTTCCTCCTCCAGCACTTGTCAAACAGTCCATAAAGCACCCAGGACGGCCCTGAGTGAAAGAGGGCCGTAGTAGGGTGCTCCTATAGCGGGCATTAAAATCAGAATGACCGTTAAATGCATTTATGACCATATTTGTGTTTTTGGGTTACCAGATGCACGGTTTCAATCACCAGGTGCACGGCTCTATTTCCTCCTCCAGCACTTGTCAAACAGTCCATAAAGCACCCAGGACGGCCCTGAGTGAAAGAGGGCCGTAGTAGGGTGCTCCTATAGCGGGCATTAAAATCAGAATGACCGTTAAATGCATTTATGACCATATTTGTGTTTTTGGGTTACCGCTTGTATAGCAATCAGTATCCATCGTGAAATTTCAAAGTGTCCATAATGCACTCAGGTCGCCCCCGACAGAGAGAGGGCCGTAGTAGGGTGTTTCCATAGCGGGCATTAATATCAGAATGACCCTTAAATGCATTTAGGACCATATTTGAATTTTTGGGTTACCAGATGCACGTTTTCAATCACCAGGTGCACGGTTTCAATCACCAGGTGCACGGCTCTATTTCCTCCTCCAGCACTTGTCAAACAGTCCATAAAGCACCCAGGACGGCCCTGAGTGAAAGAGGGCCGTAGTAGGGTGCTCCTATAGCGGGCATTAAAATCAGAATGACCGTTAAATGCATTTATGACCATATTTGTGTTTTTGGGTTACCAGATGCACGGTTTCAATCACCAGGTGCACGGCTCTATTTCCTCCTCCAGCACTTGTCAAACAGTCCATAAAGCACCCAGGACGGCCCTGAGTGAAAGAGGGCCGTAGTAGGGTGCTCCTATAGCGGGCATTAAAATCAGAATGACCGTTAAATGCATTTATGACCATATTTGTGTTTTTGGGTTACCGCTTGTATAGCATCAGTATCCATCGTGAAATTTCAAAGTGTCCATAATGCACTCAGGTCGCCCCCGACAGAGAGAGGGCCGTAGTAGGGTGTTTCCATAGCGGGCATTAATATCAGAATGACCCTTAAATGCATTTAGGACCATATTTGAATTTTGGGTTACAGATGCACGTTTTCAATCACCAGGTGCACGGTTTCAATCACCAGGTGCACGGCTCTATTTCCTCCTCCAGCACTTGTCAAACAGTCCATAAAGCACCCAGGACGGCCCTGAGTGAAAGAGGGCCGTAGTAGGGTGCTCCTATAGCGGGCATTAAAATCAGAATGACCGTTAAATGCATTTATGACCATATTTGTGTTTTTGGGTTACCAGATGCACGGTTTCAATCACCAGGTGCACGGCTCTATTTCCTCCTCCAGCACTTGTCAAACAGTCCATAAAGCACCCAGGACGGCCCTGAGTGAAAGAGGGCCGTAGTAGGGTGCTCCTATAGCGGGCATTAAAATCAGAATGACCGTTAAATGCATTTATGACCATATTTGTGTTTTTGGGTTACCAGATGCACGGTTTCAATCACCAGGTGCACGGCTCTATTTCCTCCTCCAGCACTTGTCAAACAGTCCATAAAGCACCCAGGACGGCCCTGAGTGAAAGAGGGCCGTAGTAGGGTGCTCCTATAGCGGGCATTAAAATCAGAATGACCGTTAAATGCATTTATGACCATATTTGTGTTTTTGGGTTACCAGATGCACGGTTTCAATCACCAGGTGCACGGCTCTATTTCCTCCTCCAGCACTTGTCAAACAGTCCATAAAGCACCCAGGACGGCCCTGAGTGAAAGAGGGCCGTAGTAGGGTGCTCCTATAGCGGGCATTAAAATCAGAATGACCGTTAAATGCATTTATGACCATATTTGTGTTTTTGGGTTACCGCTTGTATAGCAATCAGTATCCATCGTGAAATTTCAAAGTGTCCATAATGCACTCAGGTCGCCCCCGACAGAGAGAGGGCCGTAGTAGGGTGTTTCCATAGCGGGCATTAATATCAGAATGACCCTTAAATGCATTTAGGACCATATTTGAATTTTTGGGTTACCAGATGCACGTTTTCAATCACCAGGTGCACGGTTTCAATCACCAGGTGCACGGCTCTATTTCCTCCTCCAGCACTTGTCAAACAGTCCATAAAGCACCCAGGACGGCCCTGAGTGAAAGAGGGCCGTAGTAGGGTGCTCCTATAGCGGGCATTAAAATCAGAATGACCGTTAAATGCATTTATGACCATATTTGTGTTTTTGGGTTACCAGATGCACGGTTTCAATCACCAGGTGCACGGCTCTATTTCCTCCTCCAGCACTTGTCAAACAGTCCATAAAGCACCCAGGACGGCCCTGAGTGAAAGAGGGCCGTAGTAGGGTGCTCCTATAGCGGGCATTAAAATCAGAATGACCGTTAAATGCATTTATGACCATATTTGTGTTTTTGGGTTACCAGATGCACGGTTTCAATCACCAGGTGCACGGCTCTATTTCCTCCTCCAGCACTTGTCAAACAGTCCATAAAGCACCCAGGACGGCCCTGAGTGAAAGAGGGCCGTAGTAGGGTGCTCCTATAGCGGGCATTAAAATCAGAATGACCGTTAAATGCATTTATGACCATATTTGTGTTTTTGGGTTACCGCTTGTATAGCAATCAGTATCCATCGTGAAATTTCAAAGTGTCCATAATGCACTCAGGTCGCCCCCGACAGAGAGAGGGCCGTAGTAGGGTGTTTCCATAGCGGGCATTAATATCAGAATGACCCTTAAATGCATTTAGGACCATATTTGAATTTTTGGGTTACCAGATGCACGTTTTCAATCACCAGGTGCACGGTTTCAATCACCAGGTGCACGGCTCTATTTCCTCCTCCAGCACTTGTCAAACAGTCCATAAAGCACCCAGGACGGCCCTGAGTGAAAGAGGGCCGTAGTAGGGTGCTCCTATAGCGGGCATTAAAATCAGAATGACCGTTAAATGCATTTATGACCATATTTGTGTTTTTGGGTTACCAGATGCACGGTTTCAATCACCAGGTGCACGGCTCTATTTCCTCCTCCAGCACTTGTCAAACAGTCCATAAAGCACCCAGGACGGCCCTGAGTGAAAGAGGGCCGTAGTAGGGTGCTCCTATAGCGGGCATTAAAATCAGAATGACCGTTAAATGCATTTATGACCATATTTGTGTTTTTGGGTTACCAGATGCACGGTTTCAATCACCAGGTGCACGGCTCTATTTCCTCCTCCAGCACTTGTCAAACAGTCCATAAAGCACCCAGGACGGCCCTGAGTGAAAGAGGGCCGTAGTAGGGTGCTCCTATAGCGGGCATTAAAATCAGAATGACCGTTAAATGCATTTATGACCATATTTGTGTTTTTGGGTTACCGCTTGTATAGCAATCAGTATCCATCGTGAAATTTCAAAGTGTCCATAATGCACTCAGGTCGCCCCCGACAGAGAGAGGGCCGTAGTAGGGTGTTTCCATAGCGGGCATTAATATCAGAATGACCCTTAAATGCATTTAGGACCATATTTGAATTTTTGGGTTACCAGATGCACGTTTTCAATCACCAGGTGCACGGTTTCAATCACCAGGTGCACGGCTCTATTTCCTCCTCCAGCACTTGTCAAACAGTCCATAAAGCACCCAGGACGGCCCTGAGTGAAAGAGGGCCGTAGTAGGGTGCTCCTATAGCGGGCATTAAAATCAGAATGACCGTTAAATGCATTTATGACCATATTTGTGTTTTTGGGTTACCAGATGCACGGTTTCAATCACCAGGTGCACGGCTCTATTTCCTCCTCCAGCACTTGTCAAACAGTCCATAAAGCACCCAGGACGGCCCTGAGTGAAAGAGGGCCGTAGTAGGGTGCTCCTATAGCGGGCATTAAAATCAGAATGACCGTTAAATGCATTTATGACCATATTTGTGTTTTGGGTTACCGCTTGTATAGCAATCAGTATCCATCGTGAAATTTCAAAGTGTCCATAATGCACTCAGGTCGCCCCCGACAGAGAGAGGGCCGTAGTAGGGTGTTTCCATAGCGGGCATTAATATCAGAATGACCCTTAAATGCATTTAGGACCATATTTGAATTTTGGGTTACCAGATGCACGTTTTCAATCACCAGGTGCACGGTTTCAATCACCAGGTGCACGGCTCTATTTCCTCCTCCAGCACTTGTCAAACAGTCCATAAAGCACCCAGGACGGCCCTGAGTGAAAGAGGGCCGTAGTAGGGTGCTCCTATAGCGGGCATTAAAATCAGAATGACCGTTAAATGCATTTATGACCATATTTGTGTTTTTGGGTTACCAGATGCACGGTTTCAATCACCAGGTGCACGGCTCTATTTCCTCCTCCAGCACTTGTCAAACAGTCCATAAAGCACCCAGGACGGCCCTGAGTGAAAGAGGGCCGTAGTAGGGTGCTCCTATAGCGGGCATTAAAATCAGAATGACCGTTAAATGCATTTATGACCATATTTGTGTTTTTGGGTTACCGCTTGTATAGCAATCAGTATCCATCGTGAAATTTCAAAGTGTCCATAATGCACTCAGGTCGCCCCCGACAGAGAGAGGGCCGTAGTAGGGTGTTTCCATAGCGGGCATTAATATCAGAATGACCCTTAAATGCATTTAGGACCATATTTGAATTTTTGGGTTACCAGATGCACGTTTTCAATCACCAGGTGCACGGTTTCAATCACCAGGTGCACGGCTCTATTTCCTCCTCCAGCACTTGTCAAACAGTCCATAAAGCACCCAGGACGGCCCTGAGTGAAAGAGGGCCGTAGTAGGGTGCTCCTATAGCGGGCATTAAAATCAGAATGACCGTTAAATGCATTTATGACCATATTTGTGTTTTTGGGTTACCAGATGCACGGTTTCAATCACCAGGTGCACGGCTCTATTTCCTCCTCCAGCACTTGTCAAACAGTCCATAAAGCACCCAGGACGGCCCTGAGTGAAAGAGGGCCGTAGTAGGGTGCTCCTATAGCGGGCATTAAAATCAGAATGACCGTTAAATGCATTTATGACCATATTTGTGTTTTTGGGTTACCAGATGCACGGTTTCAATCACCAGGTGCACGGCTCTATTTCCTCCTCCAGCACTTGTCAAACAGTCCATAAAGCACCCAGGACGGCCCTGAGTGAAAGAGGGCCGTAGTAGGGTGCTCCTATAGCGGGCATTAAAATCAGAATGACCGTTAAATGCATTTATGACCATATTTGTGTTTTGGGTTACCGCTTGTATAGCAATCAGTATCCATCGTGAAATTTCAAAGTGTCCATAATGCACTCAGGTCGCCCCCGACAGAGAGAGGGCCGTAGTAGGGTGTTTCCATAGCGGGCATTAATATCAGAATGACCCTTAAATGCATTTAGGACCATATTTGAATTTTGGGTTACCAGATGCACGTTTTCAATCACCAGGTGCACGGTTTCAATCACCAGGTGCACGGCTCTATTTCCTCCTCCAGCACTTGTCAAACAGTCCATAAAGCACCCAGGACGGCCCTGAGTGAAAGAGGGCCGTAGTAGGGTGCTCCTATAGCGGGCATTAAAATCAGAATGACCGTTAAATGCATTTATGACCATATTTGTGTTTTTGGGTTACCAGATGCACGGTTTCAATCACCAGGTGCACGGCTCTATTTCCTCCTCCAGCACTTGTCAAACAGTCCATAAAGCACCCAGGACGGCCCTGAGTGAAAGAGGGCCGTAGTAGGGTGCTCCTATAGCGGGCATTAAAATCAGAATGACCGTTAAATGCATTTATGACCATATTTGTGTTTTTGGGTTACCGCTTGTATAGCAATCAGTATCCATCGTGAAATTTCAAAGTGTCCATAATGCACTCAGGTCGCCCCCGACAGAGAGAGGGCCGTAGTAGGGTGTTTCCATAGCGGGCATTAATATCAGAATGACCCTTAAATGCATTTAGGACCATATTTGAATTTTTGGGTTACCAGATGCACGTTTTCAATCACCAGGTGCACGGTTTCAATCACCAGGTGCACGGCTCTATTTCCTCCTCCAGCACTTGTCAAACAGTCCATAAAGCACCCAGGACGGCCCTGAGTGAAAGAGGGCCGTAGTAGGGTGCTCCTATAGCGGGCATTAAAATCAGAATGACCGTTAAATGCATTTATGACCATATTTGTGTTTTTGGGTTACCAGATGCACGGTTTCAATCACCAGGTGCACGGCTCTATTTCCTCCTCCAGCACTTGTCAAACAGTCCATAAAGCACCCAGGACGGCCCTGAGTGAAAGAGGGCCGTAGTAGGGTGCTCCTATAGCGGGCATTAAAATCAGAATGACCGTTAAATGCATTTATGACCATATTTGTGTTTTGGGTTACCAGATGCACGGTTTCAATCACCAGGTGCACGGCTCTATTTCCTCCTCCAGCACTTGTCAAACAGTCCATAAAGCACCCAGGACGGCCCTGAGTGAAAGAGGGCCGTAGTAGGGTGCTCCTATAGCGGGCATTAAAATCAGAATGACCGTTAAATGCATTTATGACCATATTTGTGTTTTTGGGTTACCGCTTGTATAGCAATCAGTATCCATCGTGAAATTTCAAAGTGTCCATAATGCACTCAGGTCGCCCCCGACAGAGAGAGGGCCGTAGTAGGGTGTTTCCATAGCGGGCATTAATATCAGAATGACCCTTAAATGCATTTAGGACCATATTTGAATTTTTGGGTTACCAGATGCACGTTTTCAATCACCAGGTGCACGGTTTCAATCACCAGGTGCACGGCTCTATTTCCTCCTCCAGCACTTGTCAAACAGTCCATAAAGCACCCAGGACGGCCCTGAGTGAAAGAGGGCCGTAGTAGGGTGCTCCTATAGCGGGCATTAAAATCAGAATGACCGTTAAATGCATTTATGACCATATTTGTGTTTTGGGTTACCAGATGCACGGTTTCAATCACCAGGTGCACGGCTCTATTTCCTCCTCCAGCACTTGTCAAACAGTCCATAAAGCACCCAGGACGGCCCTGAGTGAAAGAGGGCCGTAGTAGGGTGCTCCTATAGCGGGCATTAAAATCAGAATGACCGTTAAATGCATTTATGACCATATTTGTGTTTTTGGGTTACCGCTTGTATAGCAATCAGTATCCATCGTGAAATTTCAAAGTGTCCATAATGCACTCAGGTCGCCCCGACAGAGAGAGGGCCGTAGTAGGGTGTTTCCATAGCGGGCATTAATATCAGAATGACCCTTAAATGCATTTAGGACCATATTTGAATTTTTGGGTTACCAGATGCACGTTTTCAATCACCAGGTGCACGGTTTCAATCACCAGGTGCACGGCTCTATTTCCTCCTCCAGCACTTGTCAAACAGTCCATAAAGCACCCAGGACGGCCCTGAGTGAAAGAGGGCCGTAGTAGGGTGCTCCTATAGCGGGCATTAAAATCAGAATGACCGTTAAATGCATTTATGACCATATTTGTGTTTTTGGGTTACCAGATGCACGGTTTCAATCACCAGGTGCACGGCTCTATTTCCTCCTCCAGCACTTGTCAAACAGTCCATAAAGCACCCAGGACGGCCCTGAGTGAAAGAGGGCCGTAGTAGGGTGCTCCTATAGCGGGCATTAAAATCAGAATGACCGTTAAATGCATTTATGACCATATTTGTGTTTTGGGTTACCGCTTGTATAGCAATCAGTATCCATCGTGAAATTTCAAAGTGTCCATAATGCACTCAGGTCGCCCCCGACAGAGAGAGGGCCGTAGTAGGGTGTTTCCATAGCGGGCATTAATATCAGAATGACCCTTAAATGCATTTAGGACCATATTTGAATTTTTGGGTTACCAGATGCACGTTTTCAATCACCAGGTGCACGGTTTCAATCACCAGGTGCACGGCTCTATTTCCTCCTCCAGCACTTGTCAAACAGTCCATAAAGCACCCAGGACGGCCCTGAGTGAAAGAGGGCCGTAGTAGGGTGCTCCTATAGCGGGCATTAAAATCAGAATGACCGTTAAATGCATTTATGACCATATTTGTGTTTTTGGGTTACCAGATGCACGGTTTCAATCACCAGGTGCACGGCTCTATTTCCTCCTCCAGCACTTGTCAAACAGTCCATAAAGCACCCAGGACGGCCCTGAGTGAAAGAGGGCCGTAGTAGGGTGCTCCTATAGCGGGCATTAAAATCAGAATGACCGTTAAATGCATTTATGACCATATTTGTGTTTTTGGGTTACCGCTTGTATAGCAATCAGTATCCATCGTGAAATTTCAAAGTGTCCATAATGCACTCAGGTCGCCCCCGACAGAGAGAGGGCCGTAGTAGGGTGTTTCCATAGCGGGCATTAATATCAGAATGACCCTTAAATGCATTTAGGACCATATTTGAATTTTTGGGTTACCAGATGCACGTTTTCAATCACCAGGTGCACGGTTTCAATCACCAGGTGCACGGCTCTATTTCCTCCTCCAGCACTTGTCAAACAGTCCATAAAGCACCCAGGACGGCCCTGAGTGAAAGAGGGCCGTAGTAGGGTGCTCCTATAGCGGGCATTAAAATCAGAATGACCGTTAAATGCATTTATGACCATATTTGTGTTTTGGGTTACCAGATGCACGGTTTCAATCACCAGGTGCACGGCTCTATTTCCTCCTCCAGCACTTGTCAAACAGTCCATAAAGCACCCAGGACGGCCCTGAGTGAAAGAGGGCCGTAGTAGGGTGCTCCTATAGCGGGCATTAAAATCAGAATGACCGTTAAATGCATTTATGACCATATTTGTGTTTTTGGGTTACCAGATGCACGGTTTCAATCACCAGGTGCACGGCTCTATTTCCTCCTCCAGCACTTGTCAAACAGTCCATAAAGCACCCAGGACGGCCCTGAGTGAAAGAGGGCCGTAGTAGGGTGCTCCTATAGCGGGCATTAAAATCAGAATGACCGTTAAATGCATTTATGACCATATTTGTGTTTTTGGGTTACCGCTTGTATAGCAATCAGTATCCATCGTGAAATTTCAAAGTGTCCATAATGCACTCAGGTCGCCCCCGAGAGAGAGGGCCGTAGTAGGGTGTTTCCATAGCGGGCATTAATATCAGAATGACCCTTAAATGCATTTAGGACCATATTTGAATTTTTGGGTTACCAGATGCACGTTTTCAATCACCAGGTGCACGGTTTCAATCACCAGGTGCACGGCTCTATTTCCTCCTCCAGCACTTGTCAAACAGTCCATAAAGCACCCAGGACGGCCCTGAGTGAAAGAGGGCCGTAGTAGGGTGCTCCTATAGCGGGCATTAAAATCAGAATGACCGTTAAATGCATTTATGACCATATTTGTGTTTTTGGGTTACCAGATGCACGGTTTCAATCACCAGGTGCACGGCTCTATTTCCTCCTCCAGCACTTGTCAAACAGTCCATAAAGCACCCAGGACGGCCCTGAGTGAAAGAGGGCCGTAGTAGGGTGCTCCTATAGCGGGCATTAAAATCAGAATGACCGTTAAATGCATTTATGACCATATTTGTGTTTTGGGTTACCGCTTGTATAGCAATCAGTATCCATCGTGAAATTTCAAAGTGTCCATAATGCACTCAGGTCGCCCCCGAGAGAGAGGGCCGTAGTAGGGTGTTTCCATAGCGGGCATTAATATCAGAATGACCCTTAAATGCATTTAGGACCATATTTGAATTTTGGGTTACCAGATGCACGTTTTCAATCACCAGGTGCACGGTTTCAATCACCAGGTGCACGGCTCTATTTCCTCCTCCAGCACTTGTCAAACAGTCCATAAAGCACCCAGGACGGCCCTGAGTGAAAGAGGGCCGTAGTAGGGTGCTCCTATAGCGGGCATTAAAATCAGAATGACCGTTAAATGCATTTATGACCATATTTGTGTTTTTGGGTTACCAGATGCACGGTTTCAATCACCAGGTGCACGGCTCTATTTCCTCCTCCAGCACTTGTCAAACAGTCCATAAAGCACCCAGGACGGCCCTGAGTGAAAGAGGGCCGTAGTAGGGTGCTCCTATAGCGGGCATTAAAATCAGAATGACCGTTAAATGCATTTATGACCATATTTGTGTTTTGGGTTACCGCTTGTATAGCAATCAGTATCCATCGTGAAATTTCAAAGTGTCCATAATGCACTCAGGTCGCCCCGACAGAGAGAGGGCCGTAGTAGGGTGTTTCCATAGCGGGCATTAATATCAGAATGACCCTTAAATGCATTTAGGACCATATTTGAATTTTTGGGTTACCAGATGCACGTTTTCAATCACCAGGTGCACGGTTTCAATCACCAGGTGCACGGCTCTATTTCCTCCTCCAGCACTTGTCAAACAGTCCATAAAGCACCCAGGACGGCCCTGAGTGAAAGAGGGCCGTAGTAGGGTGCTCCTATAGCGGGCATTAAAATCAGAATGACCGTTAAATGCATTTATGACCATATTTGTGTTTTTGGGTTACCAGATGCACGGTTTCAATCACCAGGTGCACGGCTCTATTTCCTCCTCCAGCACTTGTCAAACAGTCCATAAAGCACCCAGGACGGCCCTGAGTGAAAGAGGGCCGTAGTAGGGTGCTCCTATAGCGGGCATTAAAATCAGAATGACCGTTAAATGCATTTATGACCATATTTGTGTTTTTGGGTTACCGCTTGTATAGCAATCAGTATCCATCGTGAAATTTCAAAGTGTCCATAATGCACTCAGGTCGCCCCCGACAGAGAGAGGGCCGTAGTAGGGTGTTCCATAGCGGGCATTAATATCAGAATGACCCTTAAATGCATTTAGGACCATATTTGAATTTTTGGGTTACCAGATGCACGTTTTCAATCACCAGGTGCACGGTTTCAATCACCAGGTGCACGGCTCTATTTCCTCCTCCAGCACTTGTCAAACAGTCCATAAAGCACCCAGGACGGCCCTGAGTGAAAGAGGGCCGTAGTAGGGTGCTCCTATAGCGGGCATTAAAATCAGAATGACCGTTAAATGCATTTATGACCATATTTGTGTTTTTGGGTTACCAGATGCACGGTTTCAATCACCAGGTGCACGGCTCTATTTCCTCCTCCAGCACTTGTCAAACAGTCCATAAAGCACCCAGGACGGCCCTGAGTGAAAGAGGGCCGTAGTAGGGTGCTCCTATAGCGGGCATTAAAATCAGAATGACCGTTAAATGCATTTATGACCATATTTGTGTTTTTGGGTTACCGCTTGTATAGCAATCAGTATCCATCGTGAAATTTCAAAGTGTCCATAATGCACTCAGGTCGCCCCCGACAGAGAGAGGGCCGTAGTAGGGTGTTTCCATAGCGGGCATTAATATCAGAATGACCCTTAAATGCATTTAGGACCATATTTGAATTTTGGGTTACCAGATGCACGTTTTCAATCACCAGGTGCACGGTTTCAATCACCAGGTGCACGGCTCTATTTCCTCCTCCAGCACTTGTCAAACAGTCCATAAAGCACCCAGGACGGCCCTGAGTGAAAGAGGGCCGTAGTAGGGTGCTCCTATAGCGGGCATTAAAATCAGAATGACCGTTAAATGCATTTATGACCATATTTGTGTTTTTGGGTTACCAGATGCACGGTTTCAATCACCAGGTGCACGGCTCTATTTCCTCCTCCAGCACTTGTCAAACAGTCCATAAAGCACCCAGGACGGCCCTGAGTGAAAGAGGGCCGTAGTAGGGTGCTCCTATAGCGGGCATTAAAATCAGAATGACCGTTAAATGCATTTATGACCATATTTGTGTTTTTGGGTTACCGCTTGTATAGCAATCAGTATCCATCGTGAAATTTCAAAGTGTCCATAATGCACTCAGGTCGCCCCCGACAGAGAGAGGGCCGTAGTAGGGTGTTTCCATAGCGGGCATTAATATCAGAATGACCCTTAAATGCATTTAGGACCATATTTGAATTTTTGGGTTACCAGATGCACGTTTTCAATCACCAGGTGCACGGTTTCAATCACCAGGTGCACGGCTCTATTTCCTCCTCCAGCACTTGTCAAACAGTCCAAAGCACCCAGGACGGCCCTGAGTGAAAGAGGGCCGTAGTAGGGTGCTCCTATAGCGGGCATTAAAATCAGAATGACCGTTAAATGCATTTATGACCATATTTGTGTTTTTGGGTTACCAGATGCACGGTTTCAATCACCAGGTGCACGGCTCTATTTCCTCCTCCAGCACTTGTCAAACAGTCCATAAAGCACCCAGGACGGCCCTGAGTGAAAGAGGGCCGTAGTAGGGTGCTCCTATAGCGGGCATTAAAATCAGAATGACCGTTAAATGCATTTATGACCATATTTGTGTTTTTGGGTTACCGCTTGTATAGCAATCAGTATCCATCGTGAAATTTCAAAGTGTCCATAATGCACTCAGGTCGCCCCCGACAGAGAGAGGGCCGTAGTAGGGTGTTTCCATAGCGGGCATTAATATCAGAATGACCCTTAAATGCATTTAGGACCATATTTGAATTTTTGGGTTACCAGATGCACGTTTTCAATCACCAGGTGCACGGTTTCAATCACCAGGTGCACGGCTCTATTTCCTCCTCCAGCACTTGTCAAACAGTCCATAAAGCACCCAGGACGGCCCTGAGTGAAAGAGGGCCGTAGTAGGGTGCTCCTATAGCGGGCATTAAAATCAGAATGACCGTTAAATGCATTTATGACCATATTTGTGTTTTTGGGTTACCAGATGCACGGTTTCAATCACCAGGTGCACGGCTCTATTTCCTCCTCCAGCACTTGTCAAACAGTCCATAAAGCACCCAGGACGGCCCTGAGTGAAAGAGGGCCGTAGTAGGGTGCTCCTATAGCGGGCATTAAAATCAGAATGACCGTTAAATGCATTTATGACCATATTTGTGTTTTTGGGTTACCAGATGCACGGTTTCAATCACCAGGTGCACGGCTCTATTTCCTCCTCCAGCACTTGTCAAACAGTCCATAAAGCACCCAGGACGGCCCTGAGTGAAAGAGGGCCGTAGTAGGGTGCTCCTATAGCGGGCATTAAAATCAGAATGACCGTTAAATGCATTTATGACCATATTTGTGTTTTTGGGTTACCGCTTGTATAGCAATCAGTATCCATCGTGAAATTTCAAAGTGTCCATAATGCACTCAGGTCGCCCCCGACAGAGAGAGGGCCGTAGTAGGGTGTTTCCATAGCGGGCATTAATATCAGAATGACCCTTAAATGCATTTAGGACCATATTTGAATTTTTGGGTTACCAGATGCACGTTTTCAATCACCAGGTGCACGGTTTCAATCACCAGGTGCACGGCTCTATTTCCTCCTCCAGCACTTGTCAAACAGTCCATAAAGCACCCAGGACGGCCCTGAGTGAAAGAGGGCCGTAGTAGGGTGCTCCTATAGCGGGCATTAAAATCAGAATGACCGTTAAATGCATTTATGACCATATTTGTGTTTTGGGTTACCAGATGCACGGTTTCAATCACCAGGTGCACGGCTCTATTTCCTCCTCCAGCACTTGTCAAACAGTCCATAAAGCACCCAGGACGGCCCTGAGTGAAAGAGGGCCGTAGTAGGGTGCTCCTATAGCGGGCATTAAAATCAGAATGACCGTTAAATGCATTTATGACCATATTTGTGTTTTTGGGTTACCGCTTGTATAGCAATCAGTATCCATCGTGAAATTTCAAAGTGTCCATAATGCACTCAGGTCGCCCCCGACAGAGAGAGGGCCGTAGTAGGGTGTTTCCATAGCGGGCATTAATATCAGAATGACCCTTAAATGCATTTAGGACCATATTTGAATTTTTGGGTTACCAGATGCACGTTTTCAATCACCAGGTGCACGGTTTCAATCACCAGGTGCACGGCTCTATTTCCTCCTCCAGCACTTGTCAAACAGTCCATAAAGCACCCAGGACGGCCCTGAGTGAAAGAGGGCCGTAGTAGGGTGCTCCTATAGCGGGCATTAAAATCAGAATGACCGTTAAATGCATTTATGACCATATTTGTGTTTTTGGGTTACCAGATGCACGGTTTCAATCACCAGGTGCACGGCTCTATTTCCTCCTCCAGCACTTGTCAAACAGTCCATAAAGCACCCAGGACGGCCCTGAGTGAAAGAGGGCCGTAGTAGGGTGCTCCTATAGCGGGCATTAAAATCAGAATGACCGTTAAATGCATTTATGACCATATTTGTGTTTTTGGGTTACCAGATGCACGGTTTCAATCACCAGGTGCACGGCTCTATTTCCTCCTCCAGCACTTGTCAAACAGTCCATAAAGCACCCAGGACGGCCCTGAGTGAAAGAGGGCCGTAGTAGGGTGCTCCTATAGCGGGCATTAAAATCAGAATGACCGTTAAATGCATTTATGACCATATTTGTGTTTTTGGGTTACCGCTTGTATAGCAATCAGTATCCATCGTGAAATTTCAAAGTGTCCATAATGCACTCAGGTCGCCCCCGACAGAGAGAGGGCCGTAGTAGGGTGTTTCCATAGCGGGCATTAATATCAGAATGACCCTTAAATGCATTTAGGACCATATTTGAATTTTTGGGTTACCAGATGCACGTTTTCAATCACCAGGTGCACGGTTTCAATCACCAGGTGCACGGCTCTATTTCCTCCTCCAGCACTTGTCAAACAGTCCATAAAGCACCCAGGACGGCCCTGAGTGAAAGAGGGCCGTAGTAGGGTGCTCCTATAGCGGGCATTAAAATCAGAATGACCGTTAAATGCATTTATGACCATATTTGTGTTTTTGGGTTACCAGATGCACGGTTTCAATCACCAGGTGCACGGCTCTATTTCCTCCTCCAGCACTTGTCAAACAGTCCATAAAGCACCCAGGACGGCCCTGAGTGAAAGAGGGCCGTAGTAGGGTGCTCCTATAGCGGGCATTAAAATCAGAATGACCGTTAAATGCATTTATGACCATATTTGTGTTTTTGGGTTACCGCTTGTATAGCAATCAGTATCCATCGTGAAATTTCAAAGTGTCCATAATGCACTCAGGTCGCCCCCGACAGAGAGAGGGCCGTAGTAGGGTGTTTCCATAGCGGGCATTAATATCAGAATGACCCTTAAATGCATTTAGGACCATATTTGAATTTTTGGGTTACCAGATGCACGTTTTCAATCACCAGGTGCACGGTTTCAATCACCAGGTGCACGGCTCTATTTCCTCCTCCAGCACTTGTCAAACAGTCCATAAAGCACCCAGGACGGCCCTGAGTGAAAGAGGGCCGTAGTAGGGTGCTCCTATAGCGGGCATTAAAATCAGAATGACCGTTAAATGCATTTATGACCATATTTGTGTTTTTGGGTTACCAGATGCACGGTTTCAATCACCAGGTGCACGGCTCTATTTCCTCCTCCAGCACTTGTCAAACAGTCCATAAAGCACCCAGGACGGCCCTGAGTGAAAGAGGGCCGTAGTAGGGTGCTCCTATAGCGGGCATTAAAATCAGAATGACCGTTAAATGCATTTATGACCATATTTGTGTTTTTGGGTTACCGCTTGTATAGCAATCAGTATCCATCGTGAAATTTCAAAGTGTCCATAATGCACTCAGGTCGCCCCCGACAGAGAGAGGGCCGTAGTAGGGTGTTTCCATAGCGGGCATTAATATCAGAATGACCCTTAAATGCATTTAGGACCATATTTGAATTTTTGGGTTACCAGATGCACGTTTTCAATCACCAGGTGCACGGTTTCAATCACCAGGTGCACGGCTCTATTTCCTCCTCCAGCACTTGTCAAACAGTCCATAAAGCACCCAGGACGGCCCTGAGTGAAAGAGGGCCGTAGTAGGGTGCTCCTATAGCGGGCATTAAAATCAGAATGACCGTTAAATGCATTTATGACCATATTTGTGTTTTTGGGTTACCAGATGCACGGTTTCAATCACCAGGTGCACGGCTCTATTTCCTCCTCCAGCACTTGTCAAACAGTCCATAAAGCACCCAGGACGGCCCTGAGTGAAAGAGGGCCGTAGTAGGGTGCTCCTATAGCGGGCATTAAAATCAGAATGACCGTTAAATGCATTTATGACCATATTTGTGTTTTTGGGTTACCGCTTGTATAGCAATCAGTATCCATCGTGAAATTTCAAAGTGTCCATAATGCACTCAGGTCGCCCCCGACAGAGAGAGGGCCGTAGTAGGGTGTTTCCATAGCGGGCATTAATATCAGAATGACCCTTAAATGCATTTAGGACCATATTTGAATTTTTGGGTTACCAGATGCACGTTTTCAATCACCAGGTGCACGGTTTCAATCACCAGGTGCACGGCTCTATTTCCTCCTCCAGCACTTGTCAAACAGTCCATAAAGCACCCAGGACGGCCCTGAGTGAAAGAGGGCCGTAGTAGGGTGCTCCTATAGCGGGCATTAAAATCAGAATGACCGTTAAATGCATTTATGACCATATTTGTGTTTTTGGGTTACCAGATGCACGGTTTCAATCACCAGGTGCACGGCTCTATTTCCTCCTCCAGCACTTGTCAAACAGTCCATAAAGCACCCAGGACGGCCCTGAGTGAAAGAGGGCCGTAGTAGGGTGCTCCTATAGCGGGCATTAAAATCAGAATGACCGTTAAATGCATTTATGACCATATTTGTGTTTTTGGGTTACCGCTTGTATAGCAATCAGTATCCATCGTGAAATTTCAAAGTGTCCATAATGCACTCAGGTCGCCCCCGACAGAGAGAGGGCCGTAGTAGGGTGTTTCCATAGCGGGCATTAATATCAGAATGACCCTTAAATGCATTTAGGACCATATTTGAATTTTTGGGTTACCAGATGCACGTTTTCAATCACCAGGTGCACGGTTTCAATCACCAGGTGCACGGCTCTATTTCCTCCTCCAGCACTTGTCAAACAGTCCATAAAGCACCCAGGACGGCCCTGAGTGAAAGAGGGCCGTAGTAGGGTGCTCCTATAGCGGGCATTAAAATCAGAATGACCGTTAAATGCATTTATGACCATATTTGTGTTTTTGGGTTACCAGATGCACGGTTTCAATCACCAGGTGCACGGCTCTATTTCCTCCTCCAGCACTTGTCAAACAGTCCATAAAGCACCCAGGACGGCCCTGAGTGAAAGAGGGCCGTAGTAGGGTGCTCCTATAGCGGGCATTAAAATCAGAATGACCGTTAAATGCATTTATGACCATATTTGTGTTTTTGGGTTACCGCTTGTATAGCAATCAGTATCCATCGTGAAATTTCAAAGTGTCCATAATGCACTCAGGTCGCCCCCGACAGAGAGAGGGCCGTAGTAGGGTGTTTCCATAGCGGGCATTAATATCAGAATGACCCTTAAATGCATTTAGGACCATATTTGAATTTTTGGGTTACCAGATGCACGTTTTCAATCACCAGGTGCACGGTTTCAATCACCAGGTGCACGGCTCTATTTCCTCCTCCAGCACTTGTCAAACAGTCCATAAAGCACCCAGGACGGCCCTGAGTGAAAGAGGGCCGTAGTAGGGTGCTCCTATAGCGGGCATTAAAATCAGAATGACCGTTAAATGCATTTATGACCATATTTGTGTTTTTGGGTTACCAGATGCACGGTTTCAATCACCAGGTGCACGGCTCTATTTCCTCCTCCAGCACTTGTCAAACAGTCCATAAAGCACCCAGGACGGCCCTGAGTGAAAGAGGGCCGTAGTAGGGTGCTCCTATAGCGGGCATTAAAATCAGAATGACCGTTAAATGCATTTATGACCATATTTGTGTTTTTGGGTTACCGCTTGTATAGCAATCAGTATCCATCGTGAAATTTCAAAGTGTCCATAATGCACTCAGGTCGCCCCCGACAGAGAGAGGGCCGTAGTAGGGTGTTTCCATAGCGGGCATTAATATCAGAATGACCCTTAAATGCATTTAGGACCATATTTGAATTTTTGGGTTACCAGATGCACGTTTTCAATCACCAGGTGCACGGTTTCAATCACCAGGTGCACGGCTCTATTTCCTCCTCCAGCACTTGTCAAACAGTCCATAAAGCACCCAGGACGGCCCTGAGTGAAAGAGGGCCGTAGTAGGGTGCTCCTATAGCGGGCATTAAAATCAGAATGACCGTTAAATGCATTTATGACCATATTTGTGTTTTTGGGTTACCAGATGCACGGTTTCAATCACCAGGTGCACGGCTCTATTTCCTCCTCCAGCACTTGTCAAACAGTCCATAAAGCACCCAGGACGGCCCTGAGTGAAAGAGGGCCGTAGTAGGGTGCTCCTATAGCGGGCATTAAAATCAGAATGACCGTTAAATGCATTTATGACCATATTTGTGTTTTTGGGTTACCAGATGCACGGTTTCAATCACCAGGTGCACGGCTCTATTTCCTCCTCCAGCACTTGTCAAACAGTCCATAAAGCACCCAGGACGGCCCTGAGTGAAAGAGGGCCGTAGTAGGGTGCTCCTATAGCGGGCATTAAAATCAGAATGACCGTTAAATGCATTTATGACCATATTGTGTTTTTTGGGTTACCGCTTGTATAGCAATCAGTATCCATCGTGAAATTTCAAAGTGTCCATAATGCACTCAGGTCGCCCCCGACAGAGAGAGGGCCGTAGTAGGGTGTTTCCATAGCGGGCATTAATATCAGAATGACCCTTAAATGCATTTAGGACCATATTTGAATTTTTGGGTTACCAGATGCACGTTTTCAATCACCAGGTGCACGGTTTCAATCACCAGGTGCACGGCTCTATTTCCTCCTCCAGCACTTGTCAAACAGTCCATAAAGCACCCAGGACGGCCCTGAGTGAAAGAGGGCCGTAGTAGGGTGCTCCTATAGCGGGCATTAAAATCAGAATGACCGTTAAATGCATTTATGACCATATTTGTGTTTTTGGGTTACCAGATGCACGGTTTCAATCACCAGGTGCACGGCTCTATTTCCTCCTCCAGCACTTGTCAAACAGTCCATAAAGCACCCAGGACGGCCCTGAGTGAAAGAGGGCCGTAGTAGGGTGCTCCTATAGCGGGCATTAAAATCAGAATGACCGTTAAATGCATTTATGACCATATTTGTGTTTTTGGGTTACCGCTTGTATAGCAATCAGTATCCATCGTGAAATTTCAAAGTGTCCATAATGCACTCAGGTCGCCCCCGACAGAGAGAGGGCCGTAGTAGGGTGTTTCCATAGCGGGCATTAATATCAGAATGACCCTTAAATGCATTTAGGACCATATTTGAATTTTGGGTTACCAGATGCACGTTTTCAATCACCAGGTGCACGGTTTCAATCACCAGGTGCACGGCTCTATTTCCTCCTCCAGCACTTGTCAAACAGTCCATAAAGCACCCAGGACGGCCCTGAGTGAAAGAGGGCCGTAGTAGGGTGCTCCTATAGCGGGCATTAAAATCAGAATGACCGTTAAATGCATTTATGACCATATTTGTGTTTTTGGGTTACCAGATGCACGGTTTCAATCACCAGGTGCACGGCTCTATTTCCTCCTCCAGCACTTGTCAAACAGTCCATAAAGCACCCAGGACGGCCCTGAGTGAAAGAGGGCCGTAGTAGGGTGCTCCTATAGCGGGCATTAAAATCAGAATGACCGTTAAATGCATTTATGACCATATTTGTGTTTTTGGGTTACCAGATGCACGGTTTCAATCACCAGGTGCACGGCTCTATTTCCTCCTCCAGCACTTGTCAAACAGTCCATAAAGCACCCAGGACGGCCCTGAGTGAAAGAGGGCCGTAGTAGGGTGCTCCTATAGCGGGCATTAAAATCAGAATGACCGTTAAATGCATTTATGACCATATTTGTGTTTTTGGGTTACCGCTTGTATAGCAATCAGTATCCATCGTGAAATTTCAAAGTGTCCATAATGCACTCAGGTCGCCCCCGACAGAGAGAGGGCCGTAGTAGGGTGTTTCCATAGCGGGCATTAATATCAGAATGACCCTTAAATGCATTTAGGACCATATTTGAATTTTTGGGTTACCAGATGCACGTTTTCAATCACCAGGTGCACGGTTTCAATCACCAGGTGCACGGCTCTATTTCCTCCTCCAGCACTTGTCAAACAGTCCATAAAGCACCCAGGACGGCCCTGAGTGAAAGAGGGCCGTAGTAGGGTGCTCCTATAGCGGGCATTAAAATCAGAATGACCGTTAAATGCATTTATGACCATATTTGTGTTTTTGGGTTACCAGATGCACGGTTTCAATCACCAGGTGCACGGCTCTATTTCCTCCTCCAGCACTTGTCAAACAGTCCATAAAGCACCCAGGACGGCCCTGAGTGAAAGAGGGCCGTAGTAGGGTGCTCCTATAGCGGGCATTAAAATCAGAATGACCGTTAAATGCATTTATGACCATATTTGTGTTTTTGGGTTACCGCTTGTATAGCAATCAGTATCCATCGTGAAATTTCAAAGTGTCCATAATGCACTCAGGTCGCCCCCGACAGAGAGAGGGCCGTAGTAGGGTGTTTCCATAGCGGGCATTAATATCAGAATGACCCTTAAATGCATTTAGGACCATATTTGAATTTTTGGGTTACCAGATGCACGTTTTCAATCACCAGGTGCACGGTTTCAATCACCAGGTGCACGGCTCTATTTCCTCCTCCAGCACTTGTCAAACAGTCCATAAAGCACCCAGGACGGCCCTGAGTGAAAGAGGGCCGTAGTAGGGTGCTCCTATAGCGGGCATTAAAATCAGAATGACCGTTAAATGCATTTATGACCATATTTGTGTTTTTGGGTTACCAGATGCACGGTTTCAATCACCAGGTGCACGGCTCTATTTCCTCCTCCAGCACTTGTCAAACAGTCCATAAAGCACCCAGGACGGCCCTGAGTGAAAGAGGGCCGTAGTAGGGTGCTCCTATAGCGGGCATTAAAATCAGAATGACCGTTAAATGCATTTATGACCATATTTGTGTTTTTGGGTTACCGCTTGTATAGCAATCAGTATCCATCGTGAAATTTCAAAGTGTCCATAATGCACTCAGGTCGCCCCCGACAGAGAGAGAGGGCCGTAGTAGGGTGTTTCCATAGCGGGCATTAATATCAGAATGACCCTTAAATGCATTTAGGACCATATTTGAATTTTTGGGTTACCAGATGCACGTTTTCAATCACCAGGTGCACGGTTTCAATCACCAGGTGCACGGCTCTATTTCCTCCTCCAGCACTTGTCAAACAGTCCATAAAGCACCCAGGACGGCCCTGAGTGAAAGAGGGCCGTAGTAGGGTGCTCCTATAGCGGGCATTAAAATCAGAATGACCGTTAAATGCATTTATGACCATATTTGTGTTTTTGGGTTACCAGATGCACGGTTTCAATCACCAGGTGCACGGCTCTATTTCCTCCTCCAGCACTTGTCAAACAGTCCATAAAGCACCCAGGACGGCCCTGAGTGAAAGAGGGCCGTAGTAGGGTGCTCCTATAGCGGGCATTAAAATCAGAATGACCGTTAAATGCATTTATGACCATATTTGTGTTTTTGGGTTACCAGATGCACGGTTTCAATCACCAGGTGCACGGCTCTATTTCCTCCTCCAGCACTTGTCAAACAGTCCATAAAGCACCCAGGACGGCCCTGAGTGAAAGAGGGCCGTAGTAGGGTGCTCCTATAGCGGGCATTAAAATCAGAATGACCGTTAAATGCATTTATGACCATATTTGTGTTTTTGGGTTACCGCTTGTATAGCAATCAGTATCCATCGTGAAATTTCAAAGTGTCCATAATGCACTCAGGTCGCCCCCGACAGAGAGAGGGCCGTAGTAGGGTGTTTCCATAGCGGGCATTAATATCAGAATGACCCTTAAATGCATTTAGGACCATATTTGAATTTTTGGGTTACCAGATGCACGTTTTCAATCACCAGGTGCACGGTTTCAATCACCAGGTGCACGGCTCTATTTCCTCCTCCAGCACTTGTCAAACAGTCCATAAAGCACCCAGGACGGCCCTGAGTGAAAGAGGGCCGTAGTAGGGTGCTCCTATAGCGGGCATTAAAATCAGAATGACCGTTAAATGCATTTATGACCATATTTGTGTTTTTGGGTTACCAGATGCACGGTTTCAATCACCAGGTGCACGGCTCTATTTCCTCCTCCAGCACTTGTCAAACAGTCCATAAAGCACCCAGGACGGCCCTGAGTGAAAGAGGGCCGTAGTAGGGTGCTCCTATAGCGGGCATTAAAATCAGAATGACCGTTAAATGCATTTATGACCATATTTGTGTTTTTGGGTTACCAGATGCACGGTTTCAATCACCAGGTGCACGGCTCTATTTCCTCCTCCAGCACTTGTCAAACAGTCCATAAAGCACCCAGGACGGCCCTGAGTGAAAGAGGGCCGTAGTAGGGTGCTCCTATAGCGGGCATTAAAATCAGAATGACCGTTAAATGCATTTATGACCATATTTGTGTTTTTGGGTTACCGCTTGTATAGCAATCAGTATCCATCGTGAAATTTCAAAGTGTCCATAATGCACTCAGGTCGCCCCCGACAGAGAGAGGGCCGTAGTAGGGTGTTTCCATAGCGGGCATTAATATCAGAATGACCCTTAAATGCATTTAGGACCATATTTGAATTTTTGGGTTACCAGATGCACGTTTTCAATCACCAGGTGCACGGTTTCAATCACCAGGTGCACGGCTCTATTTCCTCCTCCAGCACTTGTCAAACAGTCCATAAAGCACCCAGGACGGCCCTGAGTGAAAGAGGGCCGTAGTAGGGTGCTCCTATAGCGGGCATTAAAATCAGAATGACCGTTAAATGCATTTATGACCATATTTGTGTTTTTGGGTTACCAGATGCACGGTTTCAATCACCAGGTGCACGGCTCTATTTCCTCCTCCAGCACTTGTCAAACAGTCCATAAAGCACCCAGGACGGCCCTGAGTGAAAGAGGGCCGTAGTAGGGTGCTCCTATAGCGGGCATTAAAATCAGAATGACCGTTAAATGCATTTATGACCATATTTGTGTTTTTGGGTTACCGCTTGTATAGCAATCAGTATCCATCGTGAAATTTCAAAGTGTCCATAATGCACTCAGGTCGCCCCGACAGAGAGAGGGCCGTAGTAGGGTGTTTCCATAGCGGGCATTAATATCAGAATGACCCTTAAATGCATTTAGGACCATATTTGAATTTTTGGGTTACCAGATGCACGTTTTCAATCACCAGGTGCACGGTTTCAATCACCAGGTGCACGGCTCTATTTCCTCCTCCAGCACTTGTCAAACAGTCCATAAAGCACCCAGGACGGCCCTGAGTGAAAGAGGGCCGTAGTAGGGTGCTCCTATAGCGGGCATTAAAATCAGAATGACCGTTAAATGCATTTATGACCATATTTGTGTTTTTGGGTTACCAGATGCACGGTTTCAATCACCAGGTGCACGGCTCTATTTCCTCCTCCAGCACTTGTCAAACAGTCCATAAAGCACCCAGGACGGCCCTGAGTGAAAGAGGGCCGTAGTAGGGTGCTCCTATAGCGGGCATTAAAATCAGAATGACCGTTAAATGCATTTATGACCATATTTGTGTTTTTGGGTTACCGCTTGTATAGCAATCAGTATCCATCGTGAAATTTCAAAGTGTCCATAATGCACTCAGGTCGCCCCCGACAGAGAGAGGGCCGTAGTAGGGTGTTTCCATAGCGGGCATTAATATCAGAATGACCCTTAAATGCATTTAGGACCATATTTGAATTTTTGGGTTACCAGATGCACGTTTTCAATCACCAGGTGCACGGTTTCAATCACCAGGTGCACGGCTCTATTTCCTCCTCCAGCACTTGTCAAACAGTCCATAAAGCACCCAGGACGGCCCTGAGTGAAAGAGGGCCGTAGTAGGGTGCTCCTATAGCGGGCATTAAAATCAGAATGACCGTTAAATGCATTTATGACCATATTTGTGTTTTTGGGTTACCAGATGCACGGTTTCAATCACCAGGTGCACGGCTCTATTTCCTCCTCCAGCACTTGTCAAACAGTCCATAAAGCACCCAGGACGGCCCTGAGTGAAAGAGGGCCGTAGTAGGGTGCTCCTATAGCGGGCATTAAAATCAGAATGACCGTTAAATGCATTTATGACCATATTTGTGTTTTTGGGTTACCGCTTGTATAGCAATCAGTATCCATCGTGAAATTTCAAAGTGTCCATAATGCACTCAGGTCGCCCCCGACAGAGAGAGGGCCGTAGTAGGGTGTTTCCATAGCGGGCATTAATATCAGAATGACCCTTAAATGCATTTAGGACCATATTTGAATTTTTGGGTTACCAGATGCACGTTTTCAATCACCAGGTGCACGGTTTCAATCACCAGGTGCACGGCTCTATTTCCTCCTCCAGCACTTGTCAAACAGTCCATAAAGCACCCAGGACGGCCCTGAGTGAAAGAGGGCCGTAGTAGGGTGCTCCTATAGCGGGCATTAAAATCAGAATGACCGTTAAATGCATTTATGACCATATTTGTGTTTTTGGGTTACCAGATGCACGGTTTCAATCACCAGGTGCACGGCTCTATTTCCTCCTCCAGCACTTGTCAAACAGTCCATAAAGCACCCAGGACGGCCCTGAGTGAAAGAGGGCCGTAGTAGGGTGCTCCTATAGCGGGCATTAAAATCAGAATGACCGTTAAATGCATTTATGACCATATTTGTGTTTTTGGGTTACCAGATGCACGGTTTCAATCACCAGGTGCACGGCTCTATTTCCTCCTCCAGCACTTGTCAAACAGTCCATAAAGCACCCAGGACGGCCCTGAGTGAAAGAGGGCCGTAGTAGGGTGCTCCTATAGCGGGCATTAAAATCAGAATGACCGTTAAATGCATTTATGACCATATTTGTGTTTTTGGGTTACCGCTTGTATAGCAATCAGTATCCATCGTGAAATTTCAAAGTGTCCATAATGCACTCAGGTCGCCCCCGACAGAGAGAGGGCCGTAGTAGGGTGTTTCCATAGCGGGCATTAATATCAGAATGACCCTTAAATGCATTTAGGACCATATTTGAATTTTTGGGTTACCAGATGCACGTTTTCAATCACCAGGTGCACGGTTTCAATCACCAGGTGCACGGCTCTATTTCCTCCTCCAGCACTTGTCAAACAGTCCATAAAGCACCCAGGACGGCCCTGAGTGAAAGAGGGCCGTAGTAGGGTGCTCCTATAGCGGGCATTAAAATCAGAATGACCGTTAAATGCATTTATGACCATATTTGTGTTTTTGGGTTACCAGATGCACGGTTTCAATCACCAGGTGCACGGCTCTATTTCCTCCTCCAGCACTTGTCAAACAGTCCATAAAGCACCCAGGACGGCCCTGAGTGAAAGAGGGCCGTAGTAGGGTGCTCCTATAGCGGGCATTAAAATCAGAATGACCGTTAAATGCATTTATGACCATATTTGTGTTTTTGGGTTACCAGATGCACGGTTTCAATCACCAGGTGCACGGCTCTATTTCCTCCTCCAGCACTTGTCAAACAGTCCATAAAGCACCCAGGACGGCCCTGAGTGAAAGAGGGCCGTAGTAGGGTGCTCCTATAGCGGGCATTAAAATCAGAATGACCGTTAAATGCATTTATGACCATATTTGTGTTTTTGGGTTACCGCTTGTATAGCAATCAGTATCCATCGTGAAATTTCAAAGTGTCCATAATGCACTCAGGTCGCCCCGACAGAGAGGGCCGTAGTAGGGTGTTTCCATAGCGGGCATTAATATCAGAATGACCCTTAAATGCATTTAGGACCATATTTGAATTTTTGGGTTACCAGATGCACGTTTTCAATCACCAGGTGCACGGTTTCAATCACCAGGTGCACGGCTCTATTTCCTCCTCCAGCACTTGTCAAACAGTCCATAAAGCACCCAGGACGGCCCTGAGTGAAAGAGGGCCGTAGTAGGGTGCTCCTATAGCGGGCATTAAAATCAGAATGACCGTTAAATGCATTTATGACCATATTTGTGTTTTTGGGTTACCAGATGCACGGTTTCAATCACCAGGTGCACGGCTCTATTTCCTCCTCCAGCACTTGTCAAACAGTCCATAAAGCACCCAGGACGGCCCTGAGTGAAAGAGGGCCGTAGTAGGGTGCTCCTATAGCGGGCATTAAAATCAGAATGACCGTTAAATGCATTTATGACCATATTTGTGTTTTGGGTTACCAGATGCACGGTTTCAATCACCAGGTGCACGGCTCTATTTCCTCCTCCAGCACTTGTCAAACAGTCCATAAAGCACCCAGGACGGCCCTGAGTGAAAGAGGGCCGTAGTAGGGTGCTCCTATAGCGGGCATTAAAATCAGAATGACCGTTAAATGCATTTATGACCATATTTGTGTTTTTGGGTTACCGCTTGTATAGCAATCAGTATCCATCGTGAAATTTCAAAGTGTCCATAATGCACTCAGGTCGCCCCCGACAGAGAGAGGGCCGTAGTAGGGTGTTTCCATAGCGGGCATTAATATCAGAATGACCTTAAATGCATTTAGGACCATATTTGAATTTTTGGGTTACCAGATGCACGTTTTCAATCACCAGGTGCACGGTTTCAATCACCAGGTGCACGGCTCTATTTCCTCCTCCAGCACTTGTCAAACAGTCCATAAAGCACCCAGGACGGCCCTGAGTGAAAGAGGGCCGTAGTAGGGTGCTCCTATAGCGGGCATTAAAATCAGAATGACCGTTAAATGCATTTATGACCATATTTGTGTTTTTGGGTTACCAGATGCACGGTTTCAATCACCAGGTGCACGGCTCTATTTCCTCCTCCAGCACTTGTCAAACAGTCCATAAAGCACCCAGGACGGCCCTGAGTGAAAGAGGGCCGTAGTAGGGTGCTCCTATAGCGGGCATTAAAATCAGAATGACCGTTAAATGCATTTATGACCATATTTGTGTTTTTGGGTTACCAGATGCACGGTTTCAATCACCAGGTGCACGGCTCTATTTCCTCCTCCAGCACTTGTCAAACAGTCCATAAAGCACCCAGGACGGCCCTGAGTGAAAGAGGGCCGTAGTAGGGTGCTCCTATAGCGGGCATTAAAATCAGAATGACCGTTAAATGCATTTATGACCATATTTGTGTTTTGGGTTACCGCTTGTATAGCAATCAGTATCCATCGTGAAATTTCAAAGTGTCCATAATGCACTCAGGTCGCCCCGACAGAGAGAGGGCCGTAGTAGGTGTTTCCATAGCGGGCATTAATATCAGAATGACCCTTAAATGCATTTAGGACCATATTTGAATTTTTGGGTTACCAGATGCACGTTTTCAATCACCAGGTGCACGGTTTCAATCACCAGGTGCACGGCTCTATTTCCTCCTCCAGCACTTGTCAAACAGTCCATAAAGCACCCAGGACGGCCCTGAGTGAAAGAGGGCCGTAGTAGGGTGCTCCTATAGCGGGCATTAAAATCAGAATGACCGTTAAATGCATTTATGACCATATTTGTGTTTTTGGGTTACCAGATGCACGGTTTCAATCACCAGGTGCACGGCTCTATTTCCTCCTCCAGCACTTGTCAAACAGTCCATAAAGCACCCAGGACGGCCCTGAGTGAAAGAGGGCCGTAGTAGGGTGCTCCTATAGCGGGCATTAAAATCAGAATGACCGTTAAATGCATTTATGACCATATTTGTGTTTTTGGGTTACCAGATGCACGGTTTCAATCACCAGGTGCACGGCTCTATTTCCTCCTCCAGCACTTGTCAAACAGTCCATAAAGCACCCAGGACGGCCCTGAGTGAAAGAGGGCCGTAGTAGGGTGCTCCTATAGCGGGCATTAAAATCAGAATGACCGTTAAATGCATTTATGACCATATTTGTGTTTTTGGGTTACCGCTTGTATAGCAATCAGTATCCATCGTGAAATTTCAAAGTGTCCATAATGCACTCAGGTCGCCCCCGACAGAGAGAGGGCCGTAGTAGGGTGTTTCCATAGCGGGCATTAATATCAGAATGACCCTTAAATGCATTTAGGACCATATTTGAATTTTTGGGTTACCAGATGCACGTTTTCAATCACCAGGTGCACGGTTTCAATCACCAGGTGCACGGCTCTATTTCCTCCTCCAGCACTTGTCAAACAGTCCATAAAGCACCCAGGACGGCCCTGAGTGAAAGAGGGCCGTAGTAGGGTGCTCCTATAGCGGGCATTAAAATCAGAATGACCGTTAAATGCATTTATGACCATATTTGTGTTTTTGGGTTACCAGATGCACGGTTTCAATCACCAGGTGCACGGCTCTATTTCCTCCTCCAGCACTTGTCAAACAGTCCATAAAGCACCCAGGACGGCCCTGAGTGAAAGAGGGCCGTAGTAGGGTGCTCCTATAGCGGGCATTAAAATCAGAATGACCGTTAAATGCATTTATGACCATATTTGTGTTTTGGGTTACCGCTTGTATAGCAATCAGTATCCATCGTGAAATTTCAAAGTGTCCATAATGCACTCAGGTCGCCCCCGACAGAGAGAGGGCCGTAGTAGGGTGTTTCCATAGCGGGCATTAATATCAGAATGACCCTTAAATGCATTTAGGACCATATTTGAATTTTTGGGTTACCAGATGCACGTTTTCAATCACCAGGTGCACGGTTTCAATCACCAGGTGCACGGCTCTATTTCCTCCTCCAGCACTTGTCAAACAGTCCATAAAGCACCCAGGACGGCCCTGAGTGAAAGAGGGCCGTAGTAGGGTGCTCCTATAGCGGGCATTAAAATCAGAATGACCGTTAAATGCATTTATGACCATATTGTGTTTTGGGTTACCAGATGCACGGTTTCAATCACCAGGTGCACGGCTCTATTTCCTCCTCCAGCACTTGTCAAACAGTCCATAAAGCACCCAGGACGGCCCTGAGTGAAAGAGGGCCGTAGTAGGGTGCTCCTATAGCGGGCATTAAAATCAGAATGACCGTTAAATGCATTTATGACCATATTTGTGTTTTTGGGTTACCAGATGCACGGTTTCAATCACCAGGTGCACGGCTCTATTCCTCCTCCAGCACTTGTCAAACAGTCCATAAAGCACCCAGGACGGCCCTGAGTGAAAGAGGGCCGTAGTAGGGTGCTCCTATAGCGGGCATTAAAATCAGAATGACCGTTAAATGCATTTATGACCATATTTGTGTTTTTGGGTTACCAGATGCACGGTTTCAATCACCAGGTGCACGGCTCTATTTCCTCCTCCAGCACTTGTCAAACAGTCCATAAAGCACCCAGGACGGCCCTGAGTGAAAGAGGGCCGTAGTAGGGTGCTCCTATAGCGGGCATTAAAATCAGAATGACCGTTAAATGCATTTATGACCATATTTGTGTTTTTGGGTTACCGCTTGTATAGCAATCAGTATCCATCGTGAAATTTCAAAGTGTCCATAATGCACTCAGGTCGCCCCCGACAGAGAGAGGGCCGTAGTAGGGTGTTTCCATAGCGGGCATTAATATCAGAATGACCCTTAAATGCATTTAGGACCATATTTGAATTTTTGGGTTACCAGATGCACGTTTTCAATCACCAGGTGCACGGTTTCAATCACCAGGTGCACGGCTCTATTTCCTCCTCCAGCACTTGTCAAACAGTCCATAAAGCACCCAGGACGGCCCTGAGTGAAAGAGGGCCGTAGTAGGGTGCTCCTATAGCGGGCATTAAAATCAGAATGACCGTTAAATGCATTTATGACCATATTTGTGTTTTTGGGTTACCAGATGCACGGTTTCAATCACCAGGTGCACGGCTCTATTTCCTCCTCCAGCACTTGTCAAACAGTCCATAAAGCACCCAGGACGGCCCTGAGTGAAAGAGGGCCGTAGTAGGGTGCTCCTATAGCGGGCATTAAAATCAGAATGACCGTTAAATGCATTTATGACCATATTTTGTTTTTGGGTTACCAGATGCACGGTTTCAATCACCAGGTGCACGGCTCTATTTCCTCCTCCAGCACTTGTCAAACAGTCCATAAAGCACCCAGGACGGCCCTGAGTGAAAGAGGGCCGTAGTAGGGTGCTCCTATAGCGGGCATTAAAATCAGAATGACCGTTAAATGCATTTATGACCATATTTGTGTTTTTGGGTTACCGCTTGTATAGCAATCAGTATCCATCGTGAAATTTCAAAGTGTCCATAATGCACTCAGGTCGCCCCCGACAGAGAGAGGGCCGTAGTAGGGTGTTCCATAGCGGGCATTAATATCAGAATGACCTTAAATGCATTTAGGACCATATTTGAATTTTGGGTTACCAGATGCACGTTTTCAATCACCAGGTGCACGGTTTCAATCACCAGGTGCACGGCTCTATTTCCTCCTCCAGCACTTGTCAAACAGTCCATAAAGCACCCAGGACGGCCCTGAGTGAAAGAGGGCCGTAGTAGGGTGCTCCTATAGCGGGCATTAAAATCAGAATGACCGTTAAATGCATTTATGACCATATTTGTGTTTTTGGGTTACCAGATGCACGGTTTCAATCACCAGGTGCACGGCTCTATTTCCTCCTCCAGCACTTGTCAAACAGTCCATAAAGCACCCAGGACGGCCCTGAGTGAAAGAGGGCCGTAGTAGGGTGCTCCTATAGCGGGCATTAAAATCAGAATGACCGTTAAATGCATTTATGACCATATTTGTGTTTTTGGGTTACCGCTTGTATAGCAATCAGTATCCATCGTGAAATTTCAAAGTGTCCATAATGCACTCAGGTCGCCCCCGACAGAGAGAGGGCCGTAGTAGGGTGTTTCCATAGCGGGCATTAATATCAGAATGACCCTTAAATGCATTTAGGACCATATTTGAATTTTTGGGTTACCAGATGCACGTTTTCAATCACCAGGTGCACGGTTTCAATCACCAGGTGCACGGCTCTATTTCCTCCTCCAGCACTTGTCAAACAGTCCATAAAGCACCCAGGACGGCCCTGAGTGAAAGAGGGCCGTAGTAGGGTGCTCCTATAGCGGGCATTAAAATCAGAATGACCGTTAAATGCATTTATGACCATATTTGTGTTTTTGGGTTACCAGATGCACGGTTTCAATCACCAGGTGCACGGCTCTATTTCCTCCTCCAGCACTTGTCAAACAGTCCATAAAGCACCCAGGACGGCCCTGAGTGAAAGAGGGCCGTAGTAGGGTGCTCCTATAGCGGGCATTAAAATCAGAATGACCGTTAAATGCATTTATGACCATATTTGTGTTTTTGGGTTACCGCTTGTATAGCAATCAGTATCCATCGTGAAATTTCAAAGTGTCCATAATGCACTCAGGTCGCCCCCGACAGAGAGAGGGCCGTAGTAGGGTGTTTCCATAGCGGGCATTAATATCAGAATGACCCTTAAATGCATTTAGGACCATATTTGAATTTTTGGGTTACCAGATGCACGTTTTCAATCACCAGGTGCACGGTTTCAATCACCAGGTGCACGGCTCTATTTCCTCCTCCAGCACTTGTCAAACAGTCCATAAAGCACCCAGGACGGCCCTGAGTGAAAGAGGGCCGTAGTAGGGTGCTCCTATAGCGGGCATTAAAATCAGAATGACCGTTAAATGCATTTATGACCATATTTGTGTTTTTGGGTTACCAGATGCACGGTTTCAATCACCAGGTGCACGGCTCTATTTCCTCCTCCAGCACTTGTCAAACAGTCCATAAAGCACCCAGGACGGCCCTGAGTGAAAGAGGGCCGTAGTAGGGTGCTCCTATAGCGGGCATTAAAATCAGAATGACCGTTAAATGCATTTATGACCATATTTGTGTTTTTGGGTTACCGCTTGTATAGCAATCAGTATCCATCGTGAAATTTCAAAGTGTCCATAATGCACTCAGGTCGCCCCCGACAGAGAGAGGGCCGTAGTAGGGTGTTTCCATAGCGGGCATTAATATCAGAATGACCCTTAAATGCATTTAGGACCATATTTGATTTTTGGGTTACCAGATGCACGTTTCAATCACCAGGTGCACGGTTTCAATCACCAGGTGCACGGCTCTATTTCCTCCTCCAGCACTTGTCAAACAGTCCATAAAGCACCCAGGACGGCCCTGAGTGAAAGAGGGCCGTAGTAGGGTGCTCCTATAGCGGGCATTAAAATCAGAATGACCGTTAAATGCATTTATGACCATATTTGTGTTTTTGGGTTACCAGATGCACGGTTTCAATCACCAGGTGCACGGCTCTATTTCCTCCTCCAGCACTTGTCAAACAGTCCATAAAGCACCCAGGACGGCCCTGAGTGAAAGAGGGCCGTAGTAGGGTGCTCCTATAGCGGGCATTAAAATCAGAATGACCGTTAAATGCATTTATGACCATATTTGTGTTTTTGGGTTACCGCTTGTATAGCAATCAGTATCCATCGTGAAATTTCAAAGTGTCCATAAGCACTCAGGTCGCCCCGACAGAGAGGGCCGTAGTAGGGTGTTTCCATAGCGGGCATTAATATCAGAATGACCCTTAAATGCATTTAGGACCATATTTGAATTTTTGGGTTACCAGATGCACGTTTTCAATCACCAGGTGCACGGTTTCAATCACCAGGTGCACGGCTCTATTTCCTCCTCCAGCACTTGTCAAACAGTCCATAAAGCACCCAGGACGGCCCTGAGTGAAAGAGGGCCGTAGTAGGGTGCTCCTATAGCGGGCATTAAAATCAGAATGACCGTTAAATGCATTTATGACCATATTTGTGTTTTTGGGTTACCAGATGCACGGTTTCAATCACCAGGTGCACGGCTCTATTTCCTCCTCCAGCACTTGTCAAACAGTCCATAAAGCACCCAGGACGGCCCTGAGTGAAAGAGGGCCGTAGTAGGGTGCTCCTATAGCGGGCATTAAAATCAGAATGACCGTTAAATGCATTTATGACCATATTTGTGTTTTTGGGTTACCAGATGCACGGTTTCAATCACCAGGTGCACGGCTCTATTTCCTCCTCCAGCACTTGTCAAACAGTCCATAAGCTGTGTACCAGGACGGCCCTGAGTGAAAGAGGGCCGTAGTAGGGTGCTCCTATAGCGGGCATTAAAATCAGAATGACCGTTAAATGCATTTATGACCATATTGTGTTTTTGGGTTACCAGATGCACGGTTTCAATCACCAGGTGCACGGCTCTATTCCTCCTCCAGCACTTGTCAAACAGTCCATAAAGCACCCAGGACGGCCCTGAGTGAAAGAGGGCCGTAGTAGGGTGCTCCTATAGCGGGCATTAAAATCAGAATGACCGTTAAATGCATTTATGACCATATTTGTGTTTTGGGTTACCGCTTGTATAGCAATCAGTATCCATCGTGAAATTTCAAAGTGTCCATAATGCACTCAGGTCGCCCCCGACAGAGAGAGGGCCGTAGTAGGGTGTTTCCATAGCGGGCATTAATATCAGAATGACCCTAAATGCATTTAGGACCATATTTGAATTTTGGGTTACCAGATGCACGTTTTCAATCACCAGGTGCACGGTTTCAATCACCAGGTGCACGGCTCTATTTCCTCCTCCAGCACTTGTCAAACAGTCCATAAAGCACCCAGGACGGCCCTGAGTGAAAGAGGGCCGTAGTAGGGTGCTCCTATAGCGGGCATTAAAATCAGAATGACCGTTAAATGCATTTATGACCATATTTGTGTTTTGGGTTACCAGATGCACGGTTTCAATCACCAGGTGCACGGCTCTATTTCCTCCTCCAGCACTTGTCAAACAGTCCATAAAGCACCCAGGACGGCCCTGAGTGAAAGAGGGCCGTAGTAGGGTGCTCCTATAGCGGGCATTAAAATCAGAATGACCGTTAAATGCATTTATGACCATATTTGTGTTTTTGGGTTACCGCTTGTATAGCAATCAGTATCCATCGTGAAATTTCAAAGTGTCCATAATGCACTCAGGTCGCCCCGACAGAGAGAGGGCCGTAGTAGGGTGTTTCCATAGCGGGCATTAATATCAGAATGACCCTTAAATGCATTTAGGACCATATTTGAATTTTTGGGTTACCAGATGCACGTTTTCAATCACCAGGTGCACGGTTTCAATCACCAGGTGCACGGCTCTATTTCCTCCTCCAGCACTTGTCAAACAGTCCATAAAGCACCCAGGACGGCCCTGAGTGAAAGAGGGCCGTAGTAGGGTGCTCCTATAGCGGGCATTAAAATCAGAATGACCGTTAAATGCATTTATGACCATATTTGTGTTTTTGGGTTACCGCTTGTATAGCAACAGTATCCATCGTGAAATTCAAAGTGTCCATAATGCACTCAGGTCGCCCCCGACAGGAGAGAGGGCCGTAGTAGGGTGTTTCCATAGCGGGCATTAATATCAGAATGACCCTTAAATGCATTTAGGACCATATTTGAATTTTTGGGTTACCAGATGCACGTTTTCAATCACCAGGTGCACGGTTTCAATCACCAGGTGCACGGCTCTATTTCCTCCTCCAGCACTTGTCAAACAGTCCATAAAGCACCCAGGACGGCCCTGAGTGAAAGAGGGCCGTAGTAGGGTGCTCCTATAGCGGGCATTAAAATCAGAATGACCGTTAAATGCATTTATGACCATATTTGTGTTTTTGGGTTACCAGATGCACGGTTTCAATCACCAGGTGCACGGCTCTATTTCCTCCTCCAGCACTTGTCAAACAGTCCATAAAGCACCCAGGACGGCCCTGAGTGAAAGAGGGCCGTAGTAGGGTGCTCCTATAGCGGGCATTAAAATCAGAATGACCGTTAAATGCATTTATGACCATATTTGTGTTTTTGGGTTACCGCTTGTATAGCAATCAGTATCCATCGTGAAATTTCAAAGTGTCCATAATGCACTCAGGTCGCCCCCGACAGAGAGAGGGCCGTAGTAGGGTGTTTCCATAGCGGGCATTAATATCAGAATGACCCTTAAATGCATTTAGGACCATATTTGAATTTTTGGGTTACCAGATGCACGTTTTCAATCACCAGGTGCACGGTTTCAATCACCAGGTGCACGGCTCTATTTCTCCTCCAGCACTTGTCAAACAGTCCATAAAGCACCCAGGACGGCCCTGAGTGAAAGAGGGCCGTAGTAGGGTGCTCCTATAGCGGGCATTAAAATCAGAATGACCGTTAAATGCATTTATGACCATATTTGTGTTTTTGGGTTACCAGATGCACGGTTTCAATCACCAGGTGCACGGCTCTATTTCCTCCTCCAGCACTTGTCAAACAGTCCATAAAGCACCCAGGACGGCCCTGAGTGAAAGAGGGCCGTAGTAGGGTGCTCCTATAGCGGGCATTAAAATCAGAATGACCGTTAAATGCATTTATGACCATATTTGTGTTTTTGGTTACCAGATGCACGGTTTCAATCACCAGGTGCACGGCTCTATTTCCTCCTCCAGCACTTGTCAAACAGTCCATAAAGCACCCAGGACGGCCCTGAGTGAAAGAGGGCCGTAGTAGGGTGCTCCTATAGCGGGCATTAAAATCAGAATGACCGTTAAATGCATTTATGACCATATTTGTGTTTTTGGGTTACCGCTTGTATAGCAATCAGTATCCATCGTGAAATTTCAAAGTGTCCATAATGCACTCAGGTCGCCCCCGACAGAGAGAGGGCCGTAGTAGGGTGTTTCCATAGCGGGCATTAATATCAGAATGACCCTTAAATGCATTTAGGACCATATTGAATTTTTGGGTTACCAGATGCACGTTTTCAATCACCAGGTGCACGGTTTCAATCACCAGGTGCACGGCTCTATTTCCTCCTCCAGCACTTGTCAAACAGTCCATAAAGCACCCAGGACGGCCCTGAGTGAAAGAGGGCCGTAGTAGGGTGCTCCTATAGCGGGCATTAAAATCAGAATGACCGTTAAATGCATTTATGACCATATTTGTGTTTTTGGGTTACCAGATGCACGGTTTCAATCACCAGGTGCACGGCTCTATTTCCTCCTCCAGCACTTGTCAAACAGTCCATAAAGCACCCAGGACGGCCCTGAGTGAAAGAGGGCCGTAGTAGGGTGCTCCTATAGCGGGCATTAAAATCAGAATGACCGTTAAATGCATTTATGACCATATTTGTGTTTTGGGTTACCAGATGCACGGTTTCAATCACCAGGTGCACGGCTCTATTTCCTCCTCCAGCACTTGTCAAACAGTCCATAAAGCACCCAGGACGGCCCTGAGTGAAAGAGGGCCGTAGTAGGGTGCTCCTATAGCGGGCATTAAAATCAGAATGACCGTTAAATGCATTTATGACCATATTTGTGTTTTTGGGTTACCGCTTGTATAGCAATCAGTATCCATCGTGAAATTTCAAAGTGTCCATAATGCACTCAGGTCGCCCCCGACAGAGAGAGGGCCGTAGTAGGGTGTTTCCATAGCGGGCATTAATATCAGAATGACCCTTAAATGCATTTAGGACCATATTTGAATTTTGGGTTACCAGATGCACGTTTTCAATCACCAGGTGCACGGTTTCAATCACCAGGTGCACGGCTCTATTTCCTCCTCCAGCACTTGTCAAACAGTCCATAAAGCACCCAGGACGGCCCTGAGTGAAAGAGGGCCGTAGTAGGGTGCTCCTATAGCGGGCATTAAAATCAGAATGACCGTTAAATGCATTTATGACCATATTTGTGTTTTGGGTTACCAGATGCACGGTTTCAATCACCAGGTGCACGGCTCTATTTCCTCCTCCAGCACTTGTCAAACAGTCCATAAAGCACCCAGGACGGCCCTGAGTGAAAGAGGGCCGTAGTAGGGTGCTCCTATAGCGGGCATTAAAATCAGAATGACCGTTAAATGCATTTATGACCATATTTGTGTTTTTGGGTTACCGCTTGTATAGCAATCAGTATCCATCGTGAAATTTCAAAGTGTCCATAATGCACTCAGGTCGCCCCCGACAGAGAGAGGGCCGTAGTAGGGTGTTTCCATAGCGGGCATTAATATCAGAATGACCCTTAAATGCATTTAGGACCATATTTGAATTTTTGGGTTACCAGATGCACGTTTTCAATCACCAGGTGCACGGTTTCAATCACCAGGTGCACGGCTCTATTTCCTCCTCCAGCACTTGTCAAACAGTCCATAAAGCACCCAGGACGGCCCTGAGTGAAAGAGGGCCGTAGTAGGGTGCTCCTATAGCGGGCATTAAAATCAGAATGACCGTTAAATGCATTTATGACCATATTTGTGTTTTGGGTTACCAGATGCACGGTTTCAATCACCAGGTGCACGGCTCTATTTCCTCCTCCAGCACTTGTCAAACAGTCCATAAAGCACCCAGGACGGCCCTGAGTGAAAGAGGGCCGTAGTAGGGTGCTCCTATAGCGGGCATTAAAATCAGAATGACCGTTAAATGCATTTATGACCATATTTGTGTTTTTGGGTTACCAGATGCACGGTTTCAATCACCAGGTGCACGGCTCTATTTCCTCCTCCAGCACTTGTCAAACAGTCCATAAAGCACCCAGGACGGCCCTGAGTGAAAGAGGGCCGTAGTAGGGTGCTCCTATAGCGGGCATTAAAATCAGAATGACCGTTAAATGCATTTATGACCATATTTGTGTTTTTGGGTTACCGCTTGTATAGCAATCAGTATCCATCGTGAAATTTCAAAGTGTCCATAATGCACTCAGGTCGCCCCCGACAGAGAGAGGGCCGTAGTAGGGTGTTTCCATAGCGGGCATTAATATCAGAATGACCCTTAAATGCATTTAGGACCATATTTGAATTTTTGGGTTACCAGATGCACGTTTTCAATCACCAGGTGCACGGTTTCAATCACCAGGTGCACGGCTCTATTTCCTCCTCCAGCACTTGTCAAACAGTCCATAAAGCACCCAGGACGGCCCTGAGTGAAAGAGGGCCGTAGTAGGGTGCTCCTATAGCGGGCATTAAAATCAGAATGACCGTTAAATGCATTTATGACCATATTTGTGTTTTTGGGTTACCAGATGCACGGTTTCAATCACCAGGTGCACGGCTCTATTTCCTCCTCCAGCACTTGTCAAACAGTCCATAAAGCACCCAGGACGGCCCTGAGTGAAAGAGGGCCGTAGTAGGGTGCTCCTATAGCGGGCATTAAAATCAGAATGACCGTTAAATGCATTTATGACCATATTTGTGTTTTGGGTTACCGCTTGTATAGCAATCAGTATCCATCGTGAAATTTCAAAGTGTCCATAATGCACTCAGGTCGCCCCCGACAGAGAGAGGGCCGTAGTAGGGTGTTTCCATAGCGGGCATTAATATCAGAATGACCCTTAAATGCATTTAGGACCATATTTGAATTTTGGGTTACCAGATGCACGTTTTCAATCACCAGGTGCACGGTTTCAATCACCAGGTGCACGGCTCTATTCCTCCTCCAGCACTTGTCAAACAGTCCATAAAGCACCCAGGACGGCCCTGAGTGAAAGAGGGCCGTAGTAGGGTGCTCCTATAGCGGGCATTAAAATCAGAATGACCGTTAAATGCATTTATGACCATATTTGTGTTTTTGGGTTACCAGATGCACGGTTTCAATCACCAGGTGCACGGCTCTTTCCTCCTCCAGCACTTGTCAAACAGTCCATAAAGCACCCAGGACGGCCCTGAGTGAAAGAGGGCCGTAGTAGGGTGCTCCTATAGCGGGCATTAAAATCAGAATGACCGTTAAATGCATTTATGACCATATTTGTGTTTTTGGGTTACCGCTTGTATAGCAATCAGTATCCATCGTGAAATTTCAAAGTGTCCATAATGCACTCAGGTCGCCCCCGACAGAGAGAGGGCCGTAGTAGGGTGTTTCCATAGCGGGCATTAATATCAGAATGACCCTTAAATGCATTTAGGACCATATTTGAATTTTGGGTTACCAGATGCACGTTTTCAATCACCAGGTGCACGGTTTCAATCACCAGGTGCACGGCTCTATTTCCTCCTCCAGCACTTGTCAAACAGTCCATAAAGCACCCAGGACGGCCCTGAGTGAAAGAGGGCCGTAGTAGGGTGCTCCTATAGCGGGCATTAAAATCAGAATGACCGTTAAATGCATTTATGACCATATTTGTGTTTTGGGTTACCAGATGCACGGTTTCAATCACCAGGTGCACGGCTCTATTTCCTCCTCCAGCACTTGTCAAACAGTCCATAAAGCACCCAGGACGGCCCTGAGTGAAAGAGGGCCGTAGTAGGGTGCTCCTATAGCGGGCATTAAAATCAGAATGACCGTTAAATGCATTTATGACCATATTTGTGTTTTTGGGTTACCGCTTGTATAGCAATCAGTATCCATCGTGAAATTTCAAAGTGTCCATAATGCACTCAGGTCGCCCCCGACAGAGAGAGGGCCGTAGTAGGGTGTTTCCATAGCGGGCATTAATATCAGAATGACCCTTAAATGCATTTAGGACCATATTTGAATTTTGGGTTACCAGATGCACGTTTTCAATCACCAGGTGCACGGTTTCAATCACCAGGTGCACGGCTCTATTTCCTCCTCCAGCACTTGTCAAACAGTCCATAAAGCACCCAGGACGGCCCTGAGTGAAAGAGGGCCGTAGTAGGGTGCTCCTATAGCGGGCATTAAAATCAGAATGACCGTTAAATGCATTTATGACCATATTTGTGTTTTTGGGTTACCAGATGCACGGTTTCAATCACCAGGTGCACGGCTCTATTTCCTCCTCCAGCACTTGTCAAACAGTCCATAAAGCACCCAGGACGGCCCTGAGTGAAAGAGGGCCGTAGTAGGGTGCTCCTATAGCGGGCATTAAAATCAGAATGACCGTTAAATGCATTTATGACCATATTTGTGTTTTGGGTTACCAGATGCACGGTTTCAATCACCAGGTGCACGGCTCTATTTCCTCCTCCAGCACTTGTCAAACAGTCCATAAAGCACCCAGGACGGCCCTGAGTGAAAGAGGGCCGTAGTAGGGTGCTCCTATAGCGGGCATTAAAATCAGAATGACCGTTAAATGCATTTATGACCATATTTGGTTTTTGGGTTACCGCTTGTATAGCAATCAGTATCCATCGTGAAATTTCAAAGTGTCCATAATGCACTCAGGTCGCCCCCGACAGAGAGAGGGCCGTAGTAGGGTGTTTCCATAGCGGGCATTAATATCAGAATGACCCTTAAATGCATTTAGGACCATATTTGAATTTTTGGGTTACCAGATGCACGTTTTCAATCACCAGGTGCACGGTTTCAATCACCAGGTGCACGGCTCTATTTCCTCCTCCAGCACTTGTCAAACAGTCCATAAAGCACCCAGGACGGCCCTGAGTGAAAGAGGGCCGTAGTAGGGTGCTCCTATAGCGGGCATTAAAATCAGAATGACCGTTAAATGCATTTATGACCATATTTGTGTTTTTGGGTTACCAGATGCACGGTTTCAATCACCAGGTGCACGGCTCTATTTCCTCCTCCAGCACTTGTCAAACAGTCCATAAAGCACCCAGGACGGCCCTGAGTGAAAGAGGGCCGTAGTAGGGTGCTCCTATAGCGGGCATTAAAATCAGAATGACCGTTAAATGCATTTATGACCATATTTGTGTTTTGGGTTACCGCTTGTATAGCAATCAGTATCCATCGTGAAATTTCAAAGTGTCCATAATGCACTCAGGTCGCCCCCGACAGAGAGAGGGCCGTAGTAGGGTGTTTCCATAGCGGGCATTAATATCAGAATGACCCTTAAATGCATTTAGGACCATATTTGAATTTTTGGGTTACCAGATGCACGTTTTCAATCACCAGGTGCACGGTTTCAATCACCAGGTGCACGGCTCTATTTCCTCCTCCAGCACTTGTCAAACAGTCCATAAAGCACCCAGGACGGCCCTGAGTGAAAGAGGGCCGTAGTAGGGTGCTCCTATAGCGGGCATTAAAATCAGAATGACCGTTAAATGCATTTATGACCATATTTGTGTTTTTGGGTTACCAGATGCACGGTTTCAATCACCAGGTGCACGGCTCTATTTCCTCCTCCAGCACTTGTCAAACAGTCCATAAAGCACCCAGGACGGCCCTGAGTGAAAGAGGGCCGTAGTAGGGTGCTCCTATAGCGGGCATTAAAATCAGAATGACCGTTAAATGCATTTATGACCATATTTGTGTTTTTGGGTTACCGCTTGTATAGCAATCAGTATCCATCGTGAAATTTCAAAGTGTCCATAATGCACTCAGGTCGCCCCCGACAGAGAGAGGGCCGTAGTAGGGTGTTTCCATAGCGGGCATTAATATCAGAATGACCCTTAAATGCATTTAGGACCATATTTGAATTTTTGGGTTACCAGATGCACGTTTTCAATCACCAGGTGCACGGTTTCAATCACCAGGTGCACGGCTCTATTTCCTCCTCCAGCACTTGTCAAACAGTCCATAAAGCACCCAGGACGGCCCTGAGTGAAAGAGGGCCGTAGTAGGGTGCTCCTATAGCGGGCATTAAAATCAGAATGACCGTTAAATGCATTTATGACCATATTTGTTTTTTGGGTTACCAGATGCACGGTTTCAATCACCAGGTGCACGGCTCTATTTCCTCCTCCAGCACTTGTCAAACAGTCCATAAAGCACCCAGCGACGGCCCTGAGTGAAAGAGGGCCGTAGTAGGGTGCTCCTATAGCGGGCATTAAAATCAGAATGACCGTTAAATGCATTTATGACCATATTTGTGTTTTTGGGTTACCAGATGCACGGTTTCAATCACCAGGTGCACGGCTCTATTTCCTCCTCCAGCACTTGTCAAACAGTCCATAAAGCACCCAGGACGGCCCTGAGTGAAAGAGGGCCGTAGTAGGGTGCTCCTATAGCGGGCATTAAAATCAGAATGACCGTTAAATGCATTTATGACCATATTTGTGTTTTTGGGTTACCGCTTGTATAGCAATCAGTATCCATCGTGAAATTTCAAAGTGTCCATAATGCACTCAGGTCGCCCCCGACAGAGAGAGGGCCGTAGTAGGGTGTTTCCATAGCGGGCATTAATATCAGAATGACCCTTAAATGCATTTAGGACCATATTTGAATTTTTGGGTTACCAGATGCACGTTTTCAATCACCAGGTGCACGGTTTCAATCACCAGGTGCACGGCTCTATTTCCTCCTCCAGCACTTGTCAAACAGTCCATAAAGCACCCAGGACGGCCCTGAGTGAAAGAGGGCCGTAGTAGGGTGCTCCTATAGCGGGCATTAAAATCAGAATGACCGTTAAATGCATTTATGACCATATTTGTGTTTTGGGTTACCAGATGCACGGTTTCAATCACCAGGTGCACGGCTCTATTTCCTCCTCCAGCACTTGTCAAACAGTCCATAAAGCACCCAGGACGGCCCTGAGTGAAAGAGGGCCGTAGTAGGGTGCTCCTATAGCGGGCATTAAAATCAGAATGACCGTTAAATGCATTTATGACCATATTTGTGTTTTTGGGTTACCAGATGCACGGTTTCAATCACCAGGTGCACGGCTCTATTTCCTCCTCCAGCACTTGTCAAACAGTCCATAAAGCACCCAGGACGGCCCTGAGTGAAAGAGGGCCGTAGTAGGGTGCTCCTATAGCGGGCATTAAAATCAGAATGACCGTTAAATGCATTTATGACCATATTTGTGTTTTTGGGTTACCGCTTGTATAGCAATCAGTATCCATCGTGAAATTTCAAAGTGTCCATAATGCACTCAGGTCGCCCCCGACAGAGAGAGGGCCGTAGTAGGGTGTTTCCATAGCGGGCATTAATATCAGAATGACCCTTAAATGCATTTAGGACCATATTTGAATTTTTGGGTTACCAGATGCACGTTTTCAATCACCAGGTGCACGGTTTCAATCACCAGGTGCACGGCTCTATTTCCTCCTCCAGCACTTGTCAAACAGTCCATAAAGCACCCAGGACGGCCCTGAGTGAAAGAGGGCCGTAGTAGGGTGCTCCTATAGCGGGCATTAAAATCAGAATGACCGTTAAATGCATTTATGACCATATTTGTGTTTTTGGGTTACCAGATGCACGGTTTCAATCACCAGGTGCACGGCTCTATTTCCTCCTCCAGCACTTGTCAAACAGTCCATAAAGCACCCAGGACGGCCCTGAGTGAAAGAGGGCCGTAGTAGGGTGCTCCTATAGCGGGCATTAAAATCAGAATGACCGTTAAATGCATTTATGACCATATTTGTGTTTTTGGGTTACCGCTTGTATAGCAATCAGTATCCATCGTGAAATTTCAAAGTGTCCATAATGCACTCAGGTCGCCCCGACAGAGAGAGGGCCGTAGTAGGGTGTTTCCATAGCGGGCATTAATATCAGAATGACCCTTAAATGCATTTAGGACCATATTTGAATTTTTGGGTTACCAGATGCACGTTTTCAATCACCAGGTGCACGGTTTCACACCAGGTGCACGGCTCTATTTCCTCCTCCAGCACTTGTCAAACAGTCCATAAAGCACCCAGGACGGCCCTGAGTGAAAGAGGGCCGTAGTAGGGTGCTCCTATAGCGGGCATTAAAATCAGAATGACCGTTAAATGCATTTATGACCATATTTGTGTTTTGGGTTACCAGATGCACGGTTTCAATCACCAGGTGCACGGCTCTATTTCCTCCTCCAGCACTTGTCAAACAGTCCATAAAGCACCCAGGACGGCCCTGAGTGAAAGAGGGCCGTAGTAGGGTGCTCCTATAGCGGGCATTAAAATCAGAATGACCGTTAAATGCATTTATGACCATATTTGTGTTTTTGGGTTACCAGATGCACGGTTTCAATCACCAGGTGCACGGCTCTATTTCCTCCTCCAGCACTTGTCAAACAGTCCATAAAGCACCCAGGACGGCCCTGAGTGAAAGAGGGCCGTAGTAGGGTGCTCCTATAGGGGCATTAAAATCAGAATGACCGTTAAATGCATTTATGACCATATTTGTGTTTTTGGGTTACCGCTTGTATAGCAATCAGTATCCATCGTGAAATTTCAAAGTGTCCATAATGCACTCAGGTCGCCCCCGACAGAGAGAGGGCCGTAGTAGGGTGTTTCCATAGCGGGCATTAATATCAGAATGACCCTTAAATGCATTTAGGACCATATTTGAATTTTTGGGTTACCAGATGCACGTTTTCAATCACCAGGTGCACGGTTTCAATCACCAGGTGCACGGCTCTATTTCCTCCTCCAGCACTTGTCAAACAGTCCATAAAGCACCAGGACGGCCCTGAGTGAAAGAGGGCCGTAGTAGGGTGCTCCTATAGCGGGCATTAAAATCAGAATGACCGTTAAATGCATTTATGACCATATTTGTGTTTTTGGGTTACCAGATGCACGGTTTCAATCACCAGGTGCACGGCTCTATTTCCTCCTCCAGCACTTGTCAACAGTCCATAAAGCACCCAGGACGGCCCTGAGTGAAAGAGGGCCGTAGTAGGGTGCTCCTATAGCGGGCATTAAAATCAGAATGACCGTTAAATGCATTTATGACCATATTTGTGTTTTTGGGTTACCGCTTGTATAGCAATCAGTATCCATCGTGAAATTTCAAAGTGTCCATAATGCACTCAGGTCGCCCCCGACAGAGAGAGGGCCGTAGTAGGGTGTTTCCATAGCGGGCATTAATATCAGAATGACCCTTAAATGCATTTAGGACCATATTTGAATTTTTGGGTTACCAGATGCACGTTTTCAATCACCAGGTGCACGGTTTCAATCACCAGGTGCACGGCTCTATTTCCTCCTCCAGCACTTGTCAAACAGTCCATAAAGCACCAGGACGGCCCTGAGTGAAAGAGGGCCGTAGTAGGGTGCTCCTATAGCGGGCATTAAAATCAGAATGACCGTTAAATGCATTTATGACCATATTTGTGTTTTTGGGTTACCAGATGCACGGTTTCAATCACCAGGTGCACGGCTCTATTTCCTCCCCCAGCACTTGTCAAACAGTCCATAAAGCACCCAGGAGGGCCCTGAGTGAAAGAGGGCCGTAGTAGGGTGCTCCTATAGCGGGCATTAAAATCAGAATGACCGTTAAATGCATTTATGACCATATTTGTTTTTTTGGTTTACGGCTTGTATAGCAATCAGTATCCATCGTGAAATTTCAAAGTGTCCATAATGCACTCAGGTCGCCCCCGACAGAGAGAGGGCCGTAGTAGGGTGTTTCCATAGCGGGCATTAATATCAGAATGACCCTTAAATGCATTTAGGACCATATTTGAATTTTTGGGTTACCAGATGCACGTTTTCAATCACCAGGTGCACGGTTTCAATCACCAGGTGCACGGCTCTATTTCCTCCTCCAGCACTTGTCAAACAGTCCATAAAGCACCCAGGACGGCCCTGAGTGAAAGAGGGCCGTAGTAGGGTGCTCCTATAGCGGGCATTAAAATCAGAATGACCGTTAAATGCATTTATGACCATATTTGTGTTTTGGGTTACCAGATGCACGGTTTCAATCACCAGTGCACGGCTCTATTTCCTCCTCCAGCACTTGTCAAACAGTCCATAAAGCACCCAGGACGGCCCTGAGTGAAAGAGGGCCGTAGTAGGGTGCTCCTATAGCGGGCATTAAAATCAGAATGACCGTTAAAATGCATTTATGACCATATTTGTGTTTTTGGGTTACCAGATGCACGGTTTCAATCACCAGGTGCACGGCTCTATTTCCTCTCCAGCACTTGTCAAACAA
>NW_022262364.1:130000-152054 GCF_002021735.2 Oncorhynchus kisutch | reverse complement strand
GACCATATTTGAATTTTGGGTTACCAGATGCACGTTTTCAATCACCAGGTGCACGTTTTCAATCACCAGGTGCACGGCTCTATTTCCTCTCCAGCACTTGTCAACAGTCCATAAAGCACCCAGGAAGGCCCTGAGGAAGAGGGCCGTGGTAGGGTGTCCTATAGCGGGCATTAAATCAGAATGACCGTAAGCATTTATGACCATATTTGTGTTTTTGGGTTCAGATGCCGGTTCAATCACCAGGTGCACGGCTCTATTTCCTCCTCCAGCCTGTCAACAGTCCATAAAGCACCCAGGACGGCACTGAGTGAAAGAGGGCAGTAGTAGGGTGCTCCTATAGCGGGCATTAAAATCAGAATGACCGTTAAATGCATTTATGACCATATTTGTGTTTTTGGGTTACCGCTTGTATAGCAATCATACCATCGTGAAATTTCAAAGTGTCATAATGCACTCAGGTCGCCCCCGACAGAGAGAGGGGCCGTAGTAGGGTGTTCCATAGCGGGCATTAATATCAGAATGACCCTTAAATGCATTTAGGACCATATTTGAATTTTTGGGGTTACCAGATGCACGTTTTCAATCACCAGGTGCACGGTTTCAATCACCAGGTGCACGGCTCTATTTCCTCCTCCAGCACTTGTCAAACAGTCCATAAAGCACCCAGGACGGCCCTGAGTGAAAGAGGGCCGTAGTAGGGTGCTCCTATAGCGGGCATTAAAATCAGAATGACCGTTAAATGCATGTATGACCATATTTGTGTTTTTGGGTTACCAGATGCACGGTTTCAATCACCAGGTGCACGGCTCTATTTTCCTCCTCCAGCACTTGTCAAACAGTCCATAAAGCACCCAGGACGGCCCTGAGTGAAAGAGGGGCCGTAGTAGGGTGCTCCTATAGCGGGCATTAAAATCAGAATGACCGTTAAATGCATTTATGACCATATTTGTGTTTTTGGGTTACCAGATGCCACGGTTTCAATCACCAGGTGCACGGCTCTATTTCCTCCTCCAGCACTTGTCAAACAGTCCATAAAGCACCCAGGACGGCCCGAGTGAAAGAGGGCCGTAGTAGGGTGCTCCTATAGCGGGCATTAAAATCAGAATGACCGTTAAATGCATTTATGACCATATTTGTGTTTTTGGGTTACCGATGCAGGTTTCAATCACCAGGTGCACGGCTCTATTCCTCCTCCAGCACTTGTCAAACAGTCCATAAAGCACCCAGGACGGCCCTGAGAAAGAGGGCCGTAGTAGGGTGCTCCTATAGCGGGCATTAAAATCAGAATGACCGTTAAATGCATTTATGACCATATTTGTGTTTTTGGGTTACCAGATGCACGGTTTCAATCACCAGGTGCACGGCTCTATTTCCTCCTCCAGCACTTGTCAAACAGTCCATAAAGCACCCAGGACGGCCCTGAGTGAAAGAGGGCCGTAGTAGGGTGCTCCTATAGCGGGCATTAAAATCAGAATGACCGTTAAATGCATTTATGACCATATTTGTGTTTTTGGGTTACCAGATGCACGGTTTCAATCACCGAGGTGCACGGCTCTATTTCCTCCTCCAGCACTTGTCAAACAGTCCATAAAGCACCCAGGACGGCCCTGAGTGAAAGAGGGCCGTAGTAGGGTGCTCCTATAGCGGGCATTAAAATCAGAATGACCGTTAAATGCATTTATGACCATATTTGTGTTTTTGGGTTACCGCTTGTATAGCAATCAGTATCCATCGTGAAATTTCAAAGTGTCCATAATGCACTCAGGTCGCCCCCGACAGAGAGAGGGCCGTAGTAGGGTGTTTCCATAGCGGGCATTAATATCAGAATGACCCTTAAATGCATTTAGGACCATATTTGAATTTTTGGGTTACCAGATGCACGTTTTCAATCACCAGGTGCACGGTTTCAATCACCAGGTGCACGGCTCTATTTCCTCCTCCAGCACTTGTCAAACAGTCCATAAAGCACCCAGGACGGCCCTGAGTGAAAGAGGGCCGTAGTAGGGTGCTCCTATAGCGGGCATTAAAATCAGAATGACCGTTAAATGCATTTATGACCATATTTGTTTTTGGGTTACCAGATGCACGGTTTCAATCACCAGGTGCACGGCTCTATTTCCTCCTCCAGCACTTGTCAAACAGTCCATAAAGCACCCAGGACGGCCCTGAGTGAAAGAGGGCCGTAGTAGGGTGCTCCTATAGCGGGCATTAAAATCAGAATGACCGTTAAATGCATTTATGACCATATTTGTGTTTTTGGGTTACCGCTTGTATAGCAATCAGTATCCATCGTGAAATTTCAAAGTGTCCATAATGCACTCAGGTCGCCCCCGACAGAGAGAGGGCCGTAGTAGGGTGTTTCCATAGCGGGCATTAATATCAGAATGACCCTTAAATGCATTTAGGACCATATTTGAATTTTTGGGTTACCAGATGCACGTTTTCAATCACCAGGTGCACGGTTTCAATCACCAGGTGCACGGCTCTATTTCCTCCTCCAGCACTTGTCAAACAGTCCATAAAGCACCCAGGACGGCCCTGAGTGAAAGAGGGCCGTAGTAGGGTGCTCCTATAGCGGGCATTAAAATCAGAATGACCGTTAAATGCATTTATGACCATATTTGTGTTTTTGGGTTACCAGATGCACGGTTTCAATCACCAGGTGCACGGCTCTATTTCCTCCTCCAGCACTTGTCAAACAGTCCATAAAGCACCCAGGACGGCCCTGAGTGAAAGAGGGCCGTAGTAGGGTGCTCCTATAGCGGGCATTAAAATCAGAATGACCGTTAAATGCATTTATGACCATATTTGTGTTTTTGGGTTACCAGATGCACGGTTTCAATCACCAGGTGCACGGCTCTATTTCCTCCTCCAGCACTTGTCAAACAGTCCATAAAGCACCCAGGACGGCCCTGAGTGAAAGAGGGCCGTAGTAGGGTGCTCCTATAGCGGGCATTAAAATCAGAATGACCGTTAAATGCATTTATGACCATATTTGTGTTTTTGGGTTACCGCTTGTATAGCAATCAGTATCCATCGTGAAATTTCAAAGTGTCCATAATGCACTCAGGTCGCCCCCGACAGAGAGAGGGCCGTAGTAGGGTGTTTCCATAGCGGGCATTAATATCAGAATGACCCTTAAATGCATTTAGGACCATATTTGAATTTTTGGGTTACCAGATGCACGTTTTCAATCACCAGGTGCACGGTTTCAATCACCAGGTGCACGGCTCTATTTCCTCCTCCAGCACTTGTCAAACAGTCCATAAAGCACCCAGGACGGCCCTGAGTGAAAGAGGGCCGTAGTAGGGTGCTCCTATAGCGGGCATTAAAATCAGAATGACCGTTAAATGCATTTATGACCATATTTGTGTTTTTGGGTTACCAGATGCACGGTTTCAATCACCAGGTGCACGGCTCTATTTCCTCCTCCAGCACTTGTCAAACAGTCCATAAAGCACCCAGGACGGCCCTGAGTGAAAGAGGGCCGTAGTAGGGTGCTCCTATAGCGGGCATTAAAATCAGAATGACCGTTAAATGCATTTATGACCATATTTGTGTTTTTGGGTTACCGCTTGTATAGCAATCAGTATCCATCGTGAAATTTCAAAGTGTCCATAATGCACTCAGGTCGCCCCCGACAGAGAGAGGGCCGTAGTAGGGTGTTTCCATAGCGGGCATTAATATCAGAATGACCCTTAAATGCATTTAGGACCATATTTGAATTTTTGGGTTACCAGATGCACGTTTTCAATCACCAGGTGCACGGTTTCAATCACCAGGTGCACGGCTCTATTTCCTCCTCCAGCACTTGTCAAACAGTCCATAAAGCACCCAGGACGGCCCTGAGTGAAAGAGGGCCGTAGTAGGGTGCTCCTATAGCGGGCATTAAAATCAGAATGACCGTTAAATGCATTTATGACCATATTTGTGTTTTTGGGTTACCAGATGCACGGTTTCAATCACCAGGTGCACGGCTCTATTTCCTCCTCCAGCACTTGTCAAACAGTCCATAAAGCACCCAGGACGGCCCTGAGTGAAAGAGGGCCGTAGTAGGGTGCTCCTATAGCGGGCATTAAAATCAGAATGACCGTTAAATGCATTTATGACCATATTTGTGTTTTTGGGTTACCAGATGCACGGTTTCAATCACCAGGTGCACGGCTCTATTTCCTCCTCCAGCACTTGTCAAACAGTCCATAAAGCACCCAGGACGGCCCTGAGTGAAAGAGGGCCGTAGTAGGGTGCTCCTATAGCGGGCATTAAAATCAGAATGACCGTTAAATGCATTTATGACCATATTTGTGTTTTTGGGTTACCGCTTGTATAGCAATCAGTATCCATCGTGAAATTTCAAAGTGTCCATAATGCACTCAGGTCGCCCCCGACAGAGAGAGGGCCGTAGTAGGGTGTTTCCATAGCGGGCATTAATATCAGAATGACCCTTAAATGCATTTAGGACCATATTTGAATTTTTGGGTTACCAGATGCACGTTTTCAATCACCAGGTGCACGGTTTCAATCACCAGGTGCACGGCTCTATTTCCTCCTCCAGCACTTGTCAAACAGTCCATAAAGCACCCAGGACGGCCCTGAGTGAAAGAGGGCCGTAGTAGGGTGCTCCTATAGCGGGCATTAAAATCAGAATGACCGTTAAATGCATTTATGACCATATTTGTGTTTTTGGGTTACCAGATGCACGGTTTCAATCACCAGGTGCACGGCTCTATTTCCTCCTCCAGCACTTGTCAAACAGTCCATAAAGCACCCAGGACGGCCCTGAGTGAAAGAGGGCCGTAGTAGGGTGCTCCTATAGCGGGCATTAAAATCAGAATGACCGTTAAATGCATTTATGACCATATTTGTGTTTTTGGGTTACCGCTTGTATAGCAATCAGTATCCATCGTGAAATTTCAAAGTGTCCATAATGCACTCAGGTCGCCCCCGACAGAGAGAGGGCCGTAGTAGGGTGTTTCCATAGCGGGCATTAATATCAGAATGACCCTTAAATGCATTTAGGACCATATTTGAATTTTTGGGTTACCAGATGCACGTTTTCAATCACCAGGTGCACGGTTTCAATCACCAGGTGCACGGCTCTATTTCCTCCTCCAGCACTTGTCAAACAGTCCATAAAGCACCCAGGACGGCCCTGAGTGAAAGAGGGCCGTAGTAGGGTGCTCCTATAGCGGGCATTAAAATCAGAATGACCGTTAAATGCATTTATGACCATATTTGTGTTTTTGGGTTACCAGATGCACGGTTTCAATCACCAGGTGCACGGCTCTATTTCCTCCTCCAGCACTTGTCAAACAGTCCATAAAGCACCCAGGACGGCCCTGAGTGAAAGAGGGCCGTAGTAGGGTGCTCCTATAGCGGGCATTAAAATCAGAATGACCGTTAAATGCATTTATGACCATATTTGTGTTTTTGGGTTACCGCTTGTATAGCAATCAGTATCCATCGTGAAATTTCAAAGTGTCCATAATGCACTCAGGTCGCCCCCGACAGAGAGAGGGCCGTAGTAGGGTGTTTCCATAGCGGGCATTAATATCAGAATGACCCTTAAATGCATTTAGGACCATATTTGAATTTTTGGGTTACCAGATGCACGTTTTCAATCACCAGGTGCACGGTTTCAATCACCAGGTGCACGGCTCTATTTCCTCCTCCAGCACTTGTCAAACAGTCCATAAAGCACCCAGGACGGCCCTGAGTGAAAGAGGGCCGTAGTAGGGTGCTCCTATAGCGGGCATTAAAATCAGAATGACCGTTAAATGCATTTATGACCATATTTGTGTTTTTGGGTTACCAGATGCACGGTTTCAATCACCAGGTGCACGGCTCTATTTCCTCCTCCAGCACTTGTCAAACAGTCCATAAAGCACCCAGGACGGCCCTGAGTGAAAGAGGGCCGTAGTAGGGTGCTCCTATAGCGGGCATTAAAATCAGAATGACCGTTAAATGCATTTATGACCATATTTGTGTTTTTGGGTTACCAGATGCACGGTTTCAATCACCAGGTGCACGGCTCTATTTCCTCCTCCAGCACTTGTCAAACAGTCCATAAAGCACCCAGGACGGCCCTGAGTGAAAGAGGGCCGTAGTAGGGTGCTCCTATAGCGGGCATTAAAATCAGAATGACCGTTAAATGCATTTATGACCATATTTGTGTTTTTGGGTTACCGCTTGTATAGCAATCAGTATCCATCGTGAAATTTCAAAGTGTCCATAATGCACTCAGGTCGCCCCCGACAGAGAGAGGGCCGTAGTAGGGTGTTTCCATAGCGGGCATTAATATCAGAATGACCCTTAAATGCATTTAGGACCATATTTGAATTTTTGGGTTACCAGATGCACGTTTTCAATCACCAGGTGCACGGTTTCAATCACCAGGTGCACGGCTCTATTTCCTCCTCCAGCACTTGTCAAACAGTCCATAAAGCACCCAGGACGGCCCTGAGTGAAAGAGGGCCGTAGTAGGGTGCTCCTATAGCGGGCATTAAAATCAGAATGACCGTTAAATGCATTTATGACCATATTTGTGTTTTTGGGTTACCAGATGCACGGTTTCAATCACCAGGTGCACGGCTCTATTTCCTCCTCCAGCACTTGTCAAACAGTCCATAAAGCACCCAGGACGGCCCTGAGTGAAAGAGGGCCGTAGTAGGGTGCTCCTATAGCGGGCATTAAAATCAGAATGACCGTTAAATGCATTTATGACCATATTTGTGTTTTTGGGTTACCGCTTGTATAGCAATCAGTATCCATCGTGAAATTTCAAAGTGTCCATAATGCACTCAGGTCGCCCCCGACAGAGAGAGGGCCGTAGTAGGGTGTTTCCATAGCGGGCATTAATATCAGAATGACCCTTAAATGCATTTAGGACCATATTTGAATTTTTGGGTTACCAGATGCACGTTTTCAATCACCAGGTGCACGGTTTCAATCACCAGGTGCACGGCTCTATTTCCTCCTCCAGCACTTGTCAAACAGTCCATAAAGCACCCAGGACGGCCCTGAGTGAAAGAGGGCCGTAGTAGGGTGCTCCTATAGCGGGCATTAAAATCAGAATGACCGTTAAATGCATTTATGACCATATTTGTGTTTTTGGGTTACCAGATGCACGGTTTCAATCACCAGGTGCACGGCTCTATTTCCTCCTCCAGCACTTGTCAAACAGTCCATAAAGCACCCAGGACGGCCCTGAGTGAAAGAGGGCCGTAGTAGGGTGCTCCTATAGCGGGCATTAAAATCAGAATGACCGTTAAATGCATTTATGACCATATTTGTGTTTTTGGGTTACCGCTTGTATAGCAATCAGTATCCATCGTGAAATTTCAAAGTGTCCATAATGCACTCAGGTCGCCCCCGACAGAGAGAGGGCCGTAGTAGGGTGTTTCCATAGCGGGCATTAATATCAGAATGACCCTTAAATGCATTTAGGACCATATTTGAATTTTTGGGTTACCAGATGCACGTTTTCAATCACCAGGTGCACGGTTTCAATCACCAGGTGCACGGCTCTATTTCCTCCTCCAGCACTTGTCAAACAGTCCATAAAGCACCCAGGACGGCCCTGAGTGAAAGAGGGCCGTAGTAGGGTGCTCCTATAGCGGGCATTAAAATCAGAATGACCGTTAAATGCATTTATGACCATATTTGTGTTTTTGGGTTACCAGATGCACGGTTTCAATCACCAGGTGCACGGCTCTATTTCCTCCTCCAGCACTTGTCAAACAGTCCATAAAGCACCCAGGACGGCCCTGAGTGAAAGAGGGCCGTAGTAGGGTGCTCCTATAGCGGGCATTAAAATCAGAATGACCGTTAAATGCATTTATGACCATATTTGTGTTTTTGGGTTACCAGATGCACGGTTTCAATCACCAGGTGCACGGCTCTATTTCCTCCTCCAGCACTTGTCAAACAGTCCATAAAGCACCCAGGACGGCCCTGAGTGAAAGAGGGCCGTAGTAGGGTGCTCCTATAGCGGGCATTAAAATCAGAATGACCGTTAAATGCATTTATGACCATATTTGTGTTTTTGGGTTACCGCTTGTATAGCAATCAGTATCCATCGTGAAATTTCAAAGTGTCCATAATGCACTCAGGTCGCCCCCGACAGAGAGAGGGCCGTAGTAGGGTGTTTCCATAGCGGGCATTAATATCAGAATGACCCTTAAATGCATTTAGGACCATATTTGAATTTTTGGGTTACCAGATGCACGTTTTCAATCACCAGGTGCACGGTTTCAATCACCAGGTGCACGGCTCTATTTCCTCCTCCAGCACTTGTCAAACAGTCCATAAAGCACCCAGGACGGCCCTGAGTGAAAGAGGGCCGTAGTAGGGTGCTCCTATAGCGGGCATTAAAATCAGAATGACCGTTAAATGCATTTATGACCATATTTGTGTTTTTGGGTTACCAGATGCACGGTTTCAATCACCAGGTGCACGGCTCTATTTCCTCCTCCAGCACTTGTCAAACAGTCCATAAAGCACCCAGGACGGCCCTGAGTGAAAGAGGGCCGTAGTAGGGTGCTCCTATAGCGGGCATTAAAATCAGAATGACCGTTAAATGCATTTATGACCATATTTGTGTTTTTGGGTTACCGCTTGTATAGCAATCAGTATCCATCGTGAAATTTCAAAGTGTCCATAATGCACTCAGGTCGCCCCCGACAGAGAGAGGGCCGTAGTAGGGTGTTTCCATAGCGGGCATTAATATCAGAATGACCCTTAAATGCATTTAGGACCATATTTGAATTTTTGGGTTACCAGATGCACGTTTTCAATCACCAGGTGCACGGTTTCAATCACCAGGTGCACGGCTCTATTTCCTCCTCCAGCACTTGTCAAACAGTCCATAAAGCACCCAGGACGGCCCTGAGTGAAAGAGGGCCGTAGTAGGGTGCTCCTATAGCGGGCATTAAAATCAGAATGACCGTTAAATGCATTTATGACCATATTTGTGTTTTTGGGTTACCAGATGCACGGTTTCAATCACCAGGTGCACGGCTCTATTTCCTCCTCCAGCACTTGTCAAACAGTCCATAAAGCACCCAGGACGGCCCTGAGTGAAAGAGGGCCGTAGTAGGGTGCTCCTATAGCGGGCATTAAAATCAGAATGACCGTTAAATGCATTTATGACCATATTTGTGTTTTTGGGTTACCAGATGCACGGTTTCAATCACCAGGTGCACGGCTCTATTTCCTCCTCCAGCACTTGTCAAACAGTCCATAAAGCACCCAGGACGGCCCTGAGTGAAAGAGGGCCGTAGTAGGGTGCTCCTATAGCGGGCATTAAAATCAGAATGACCGTTAAATGCATTTATGACCATATTTGTGTTTTTGGGTTACCGCTTGTATAGCAATCAGTATCCATCGTGAAATTTCAAAGTGTCCATAATGCACTCAGGTCGCCCCCGACAGAGAGAGGGCCGTAGTAGGGTGTTTCCATAGCGGGCATTAATATCAGAATGACCCTTAAATGCATTTAGGACCATATTTGAATTTTTGGGTTACCAGATGCACGTTTTCAATCACCAGGTGCACGGTTTCAATCACCAGGTGCACGGCTCTATTTCCTCCTCCAGCACTTGTCAAACAGTCCATAAAGCACCCAGGACGGCCCTGAGTGAAAGAGGGCCGTAGTAGGGTGCTCCTATAGCGGGCATTAAAATCAGAATGACCGTTAAATGCATTTATGACCATATTTGTGTTTTTGGGTTACCAGATGCACGGTTTCAATCACCAGGTGCACGGCTCTATTTCCTCCTCCAGCACTTGTCAAACAGTCCATAAAGCACCCAGGACGGCCCTGAGTGAAAGAGGGCCGTAGTAGGGTGCTCCTATAGCGGGCATTAAAATCAGAATGACCGTTAAATGCATTTATGACCATATTTGTGTTTTTGGGTTACCGCTTGTATAGCAATCAGTATCCATCGTGAAATTTCAAAGTGTCCATAATGCACTCAGGTCGCCCCCGACAGAGAGAGGGCCGTAGTAGGGTGTTTCCATAGCGGGCATTAATATCAGAATGACCCTTAAATGCATTTAGGACCATATTTGAATTTTTGGGTTACCAGATGCACGTTTTCAATCACCAGGTGCACGGTTTCAATCACCAGGTGCACGGCTCTATTTCCTCCTCCAGCACTTGTCAAACAGTCCATAAAGCACCCAGGACGGCCCTGAGTGAAAGAGGGCCGTAGTAGGGTGCTCCTATAGCGGGCATTAAAATCAGAATGACCGTTAAATGCATTTATGACCATATTTGTGTTTTTGGGTTACCAGATGCACGGTTTCAATCACCAGGTGCACGGCTCTATTTCCTCCTCCAGCACTTGTCAAACAGTCCATAAAGCACCCAGGACGGCCCTGAGTGAAAGAGGGCCGTAGTAGGGTGCTCCTATAGCGGGCATTAAAATCAGAATGACCGTTAAATGCATTTATGACCATATTTGTGTTTTTGGGTTACCAGATGCACGGTTTCAATCACCAGGTGCACGGCTCTATTTCCTCCTCCAGCACTTGTCAAACAGTCCATAAAGCACCCAGGACGGCCCTGAGTGAAAGAGGGCCGTAGTAGGGTGCTCCTATAGCGGGCATTAAAATCAGAATGACCGTTAAATGCATTTATGACCATATTTGTGTTTTTGGGTTACCGCTTGTATAGCAATCAGTATCCATCGTGAAATTTCAAAGTGTCCATAATGCACTCAGGTCGCCCCCGACAGAGAGAGGGCCGTAGTAGGGTGTTTCCATAGCGGGCATTAATATCAGAATGACCCTTAAATGCATTTAGGACCATATTTGAATTTTTGGGTTACCAGATGCACGTTTTCAATCACCAGGTGCACGGTTTCAATCACCAGGTGCACGGCTCTATTTCCTCCTCCAGCACTTGTCAAACAGTCCATAAAGCACCCAGGACGGCCCTGAGTGAAAGAGGGCCGTAGTAGGGTGCTCCTATAGCGGGCATTAAAATCAGAATGACCGTTAAATGCATTTATGACCATATTTGTGTTTTTGGGTTACCAGATGCACGGTTTCAATCACCAGGTGCACGGCTCTATTTCCTCCTCCAGCACTTGTCAAACAGTCCATAAAGCACCCAGGACGGCCCTGAGTGAAAGAGGGCCGTAGTAGGGTGCTCCTATAGCGGGCATTAAAATCAGAATGACCGTTAAATGCATTTATGACCATATTTGTGTTTTTGGGTTACCAGATGCACGGTTTCAATCACCAGGTGCACGGCTCTATTTCCTCCTCCAGCACTTGTCAAACAGTCCATAAAGCACCCAGGACGGCCCTGAGTGAAAGAGGGCCGTAGTAGGGTGCTCCTATAGCGGGCATTAAAATCAGAATGACCGTTAAATGCATTTATGACCATATTTGTGTTTTTGGGTTACCGCTTGTATAGCAATCAGTATCCATCGTGAAATTTCAAAGTGTCCATAATGCACTCAGGTCGCCCCCGACAGAGAGAGGGCCGTAGTAGGGTGTTTCCATAGCGGGCATTAATATCAGAATGACCCTTAAATGCATTTAGGACCATATTTGAATTTTTGGGTTACCAGATGCACGTTTTCAATCACCAGGTGCACGGTTTCAATCACCAGGTGCACGGCTCTATTTCCTCCTCCAGCACTTGTCAAACAGTCCATAAAGCACCCAGGACGGCCCTGAGTGAAAGAGGGCCGTAGTAGGGTGCTCCTATAGCGGGCATTAAAATCAGAATGACCGTTAAATGCATTTATGACCATATTTGTGTTTTTGGGTTACCAGATGCACGGTTTCAATCACCAGGTGCACGGCTCTATTTCCTCCTCCAGCACTTGTCAAACAGTCCATAAAGCACCCAGGACGGCCCTGAGTGAAAGAGGGCCGTAGTAGGGTGCTCCTATAGCGGGCATTAAAATCAGAATGACCGTTAAATGCATTTATGACCATATTTGTGTTTTTGGGTTACCAGATGCACGGTTTCAATCACCAGGTGCACGGCTCTATTTCCTCCTCCAGCACTTGTCAAACAGTCCATAAAGCACCCAGGACGGCCCTGAGTGAAAGAGGGCCGTAGTAGGGTGCTCCTATAGCGGGCATTAAAATCAGAATGACCGTTAAATGCATTTATGACCATATTTGTGTTTTTGGGTTACCGCTTGTATAGCAATCAGTATCCATCGTGAAATTTCAAAGTGTCCATAATGCACTCAGGTCGCCCCCGACAGAGAGAGGGCCGTAGTAGGGTGTTTCCATAGCGGGCATTAATATCAGAATGACCCTTAAATGCATTTAGGACCATATTTGAATTTTTGGGTTACCAGATGCACGTTTTCAATCACCAGGTGCACGGTTTCAATCACCAGGTGCACGGCTCTATTTCCTCCTCCAGCACTTGTCAAACAGTCCATAAAGCACCCAGGACGGCCCTGAGTGAAAGAGGGCCGTAGTAGGGTGCTCCTATAGCGGGCATTAAAATCAGAATGACCGTTAAATGCATTTATGACCATATTTGTGTTTTTGGGTTACCAGATGCACGGTTTCAATCACCAGGTGCACGGCTCTATTTCCTCCTCCAGCACTTGTCAAACAGTCCATAAAGCACCCAGGACGGCCCTGAGTGAAAGAGGGCCGTAGTAGGGTGCTCCTATAGCGGGCATTAAAATCAGAATGACCGTTAAATGCATTTATGACCATATTTGTGTTTTTGGGTTACCGCTTGTATAGCAATCAGTATCCATCGTGAAATTTCAAAGTGTCCATAATGCACTCAGGTCGCCCCCGACAGAGAGAGGGCCGTAGTAGGGTGTTTCCATAGCGGGCATTAATATCAGAATGACCCTTAAATGCATTTAGGACCATATTTGAATTTTTGGGTTACCAGATGCACGTTTTCAATCACCAGGTGCACGGTTTCAATCACCAGGTGCACGGCTCTATTTCCTCCTCCAGCACTTGTCAAACAGTCCATAAAGCACCCAGGACGGCCCTGAGTGAAAGAGGGCCGTAGTAGGGTGCTCCTATAGCGGGCATTAAAATCAGAATGACCGTTAAATGCATTTATGACCATATTTGTGTTTTTGGGTTACCAGATGCACGGTTTCAATCACCAGGTGCACGGCTCTATTTCCTCCTCCAGCACTTGTCAAACAGTCCATAAAGCACCCAGGACGGCCCTGAGTGAAAGAGGGCCGTAGTAGGGTGCTCCTATAGCGGGCATTAAAATCAGAATGACCGTTAAATGCATTTATGACCATATTTGTGTTTTTGGGTTACCGCTTGTATAGCAATCAGTATCCATCGTGAAATTTCAAAGTGTCCATAATGCACTCAGGTCGCCCCCGACAGAGAGAGGGCCGTAGTAGGGTGTTTCCATAGCGGGCATTAATATCAGAATGACCCTTAAATGCATTTAGGACCATATTTGAATTTTTGGGTTACCAGATGCACGTTTTCAATCACCAGGTGCACGGTTTCAATCACCAGGTGCACGGCTCTATTTCCTCCTCCAGCACTTGTCAAACAGTCCATAAAGCACCCAGGACGGCCCTGAGTGAAAGAGGGCCGTAGTAGGGTGCTCCTATAGCGGGCATTAAAATCAGAATGACCGTTAAATGCATTTATGACCATATTTGTGTTTTTGGGTTACCAGATGCACGGTTTCAATCACCAGGTGCACGGCTCTATTTCCTCCTCCAGCACTTGTCAAACAGTCCATAAAGCACCCAGGACGGCCCTGAGTGAAAGAGGGCCGTAGTAGGGTGCTCCTATAGCGGGCATTAAAATCAGAATGACCGTTAAATGCATTTATGACCATATTTGTGTTTTTGGGTTACCGCTTGTATAGCAATCAGTATCCATCGTGAAATTTCAAAGTGTCCATAATGCACTCAGGTCGCCCCCGACAGAGAGAGGGCCGTAGTAGGGTGTTTCCATAGCGGGCATTAATATCAGAATGACCCTTAAATGCATTTAGGACCATATTTGAATTTTTGGGTTACCAGATGCACGTTTTCAATCACCAGGTGCACGGTTTCAATCACCAGGTGCACGGCTCTATTTCCTCCTCCAGCACTTGTCAAACAGTCCATAAAGCACCCAGGACGGCCCTGAGTGAAAGAGGGCCGTAGTAGGGTGCTCCTATAGCGGGCATTAAAATCAGAATGACCGTTAAATGCATTTATGACCATATTTGTGTTTTTGGGTTACCAGATGCACGGTTTCAATCACCAGGTGCACGGCTCTATTTCCTCCTCCAGCACTTGTCAAACAGTCCATAAAGCACCCAGGACGGCCCTGAGTGAAAGAGGGCCGTAGTAGGGTGCTCCTATAGCGGGCATTAAAATCAGAATGACCGTTAAATGCATTTATGACCATATTTGTGTTTTTGGGTTACCAGATGCACGGTTTCAATCACCAGGTGCACGGCTCTATTTCCTCCTCCAGCACTTGTCAAACAGTCCATAAAGCACCCAGGACGGCCCTGAGTGAAAGAGGGCCGTAGTAGGGTGCTCCTATAGCGGGCATTAAAATCAGAATGACCGTTAAATGCATTTATGACCATATTTGTGTTTTTGGGTTACCAGATGCACGGTTTCAATCACCAGGTGCACGGCTCTATTTCCTCCTCCAGCACTTGTCAAACAGTCCATAAAGCACCCAGGACGGCCCTGAGTGAAAGAGGGCCGTAGTAGGGTGCTCCTATAGCGGGCATTAAAATCAGAATGACCGTTAAATGCATTTATGACCATATTTGTGTTTTTGGGTTACCGCTTGTATAGCAATCAGTATCCATCGTGAAATTTCAAAGTGTCCATAATGCACTCAGGTCGCCCCCGACAGAGAGAGGGCCGTAGTAGGGTGTTTCCATAGCGGGCATTAATATCAGAATGACCCTTAAATGCATTTAGGACCATATTTGAATTTTTGGGTTACCAGATGCACGTTTTCAATCACCAGGTGCACGGTTTCAATCACCAGGTGCACGGCTCTATTTCCTCCTCCAGCACTTGTCAAACAGTCCATAAAGCACCCAGGACGGCCCTGAGTGAAAGAGGGCCGTAGTAGGGTGCTCCTATAGCGGGCATTAAAATCAGAATGACCGTTAAATGCATTTATGACCATATTTGTGTTTTTGGGTTACCAGATGCACGGTTTCAATCACCAGGTGCACGGCTCTATTTCCTCCTCCAGCACTTGTCAAACAGTCCATAAAGCACCCAGGACGGCCCTGAGTGAAAGAGGGCCGTAGTAGGGTGCTCCTATAGCGGGCATTAAAATCAGAATGACCGTTAAATGCATTTATGACCATATTTGTGTTTTTGGGTTACCAGATGCACGGTTTCAATCACCAGGTGCACGGCTCTATTTCCTCCTCCAGCACTTGTCAAACAGTCCATAAAGCACCCAGGACGGCCCTGAGTGAAAGAGGGCCGTAGTAGGGTGCTCCTATAGCGGGCATTAAAATCAGAATGACCGTTAAATGCATTTATGACCATATTTGTGTTTTTGGGTTACCGCTTGTATAGCAATCAGTATCCATCGTGAAATTTCAAAGTGTCCATAATGCACTCAGGTCGCCCCCGACAGAGAGAGGGCCGTAGTAGGGTGTTTCCATAGCGGGCATTAATATCAGAATGACCCTTAAATGCATTTAGGACCATATTTGAATTTTTGGGTTACCAGATGCACGTTTTCAATCACCAGGTGCACGGTTTCAATCACCAGGTGCACGGCTCTATTTCCTCCTCCAGCACTTGTCAAACAGTCCATAAAGCACCCAGGACGGCCCTGAGTGAAAGAGGGCCGTAGTAGGGTGCTCCTATAGCGGGCATTAAAATCAGAATGACCGTTAAATGCATTTATGACCATATTTGTGTTTTTGGGTTACCAGATGCACGGTTTCAATCACCAGGTGCACGGCTCTATTTCCTCCTCCAGCACTTGTCAAACAGTCCATAAAGCACCCAGGACGGCCCTGAGTGAAAGAGGGCCGTAGTAGGGTGCTCCTATAGCGGGCATTAAAATCAGAATGACCGTTAAATGCATTTATGACCATATTTGTGTTTTTGGGTTACCAGATGCACGGTTTCAATCACCAGGTGCACGGCTCTATTTCCTCCTCCAGCACTTGTCAAACAGTCCATAAAGCACCCAGGACGGCCCTGAGTGAAAGAGGGCCGTAGTAGGGTGCTCCTATAGCGGGCATTAAAATCAGAATGACCGTTAAATGCATTTATGACCATATTTGTGTTTTTGGGTTACCAGATGCACGGTTTCAATCACCAGGTGCACGGCTCTATTTCCTCCTCCAGCACTTGTCAAACAGTCCATAAAGCACCCAGGACGGCCCTGAGTGAAAGAGGGCCGTAGTAGGGTGCTCCTATAGCGGGCATTAAAATCAGAATGACCGTTAAATGCATTTATGACCATATTTGTGTTTTTGGGTTACCGCTTGTATAGCAATCAGTATCCATCGTGAAATTTCAAAGTGTCCATAATGCACTCAGGTCGCCCCCGACAGAGAGAGGGCCGTAGTAGGGTGTTTCCATAGCGGGCATTAATATCAGAATGACCCTTAAATGCATTTAGGACCATATTTGAATTTTTGGGTTACCAGATGCACGTTTTCAATCACCAGGTGCACGGTTTCAATCACCAGGTGCACGGCTCTATTTCCTCCTCCAGCACTTGTCAAACAGTCCATAAAGCACCCAGGACGGCCCTGAGTGAAAGAGGGCCGTAGTAGGGTGCTCCTATAGCGGGCATTAAAATCAGAATGACCGTTAAATGCATTTATGACCATATTTGTGTTTTTGGGTTACCGCTTGTATAGCAATCAGTATCCATCGTGAAATTTCAAAGTGTCCATAATGCACTCAGGTCGCCCCCGACAGAGAGAGGGCCGTAGTAGGGTGTTTCCATAGCGGGCATTAATATCAGAATGACCCTTAAATGCATTTAGGACCATATTTGAATTTTTGGGTTACCAGATGCACGTTTTCAATCACCAGGTGCACGGTTTCAATCACCAGGTGCACGGCTCTATTTCCTCCTCCAGCACTTGTCAAACAGTCCATAAAGCACCCAGGACGGCCCTGAGTGAAAGAGGGCCGTAGTAGGGTGCTCCTATAGCGGGCATTAAAATCAGAATGACCGTTAAATGCATTTATGACCATATTTGTGTTTTTGGGTTACCAGATGCACGGTTTCAATCACCAGGTGCACGGCTCTATTTCCTCCTCCAGCACTTGTCAAACAGTCCATAAAGCACCCAGGACGGCCCTGAGTGAAAGAGGGCCGTAGTAGGGTGCTCCTATAGCGGGCATTAAAATCAGAATGACCGTTAAATGCATTTATGACCATATTTGTGTTTTTGGGTTACCGCTTGTATAGCAATCAGTATCCATCGTGAAATTTCAAAGTGTCCATAATGCACTCAGGTCGCCCCCGACAGAGAGAGGGCCGTAGTAGGGTGTTTCCATAGCGGGCATTAATATCAGAATGACCCTTAAATGCATTTAGGACCATATTTGAATTTTTGGGTTACCAGATGCACGTTTTCAATCACCAGGTGCACGGTTTCAATCACCAGGTGCACGGCTCTATTTCCTCCTCCAGCACTTGTCAAACAGTCCATAAAGCACCCAGGACGGCCCTGAGTGAAAGAGGGCCGTAGTAGGGTGCTCCTATAGCGGGCATTAAAATCAGAATGACCGTTAAATGCATTTATGACCATATTTGTGTTTTTGGGTTACCAGATGCACGGTTTCAATCACCAGGTGCACGGCTCTATTTCCTCCTCCAGCACTTGTCAAACAGTCCATAAAGCACCCAGGACGGCCCTGAGTGAAAGAGGGCCGTAGTAGGGTGCTCCTATAGCGGGCATTAAAATCAGAATGACCGTTAAATGCATTTATGACCATATTTGTGTTTTTGGGTTACCAGATGCACGGTTTCAATCACCAGGTGCACGGCTCTATTTCCTCCTCCAGCACTTGTCAAACAGTCCATAAAGCACCCAGGACGGCCCTGAGTGAAAGAGGGCCGTAGTAGGGTGCTCCTATAGCGGGCATTAAAATCAGAATGACCGTTAAATGCATTTATGACCATATTTGTGTTTTTGGGTTACCGCTTGTATAGCAATCAGTATCCATCGTGAAATTTCAAAGTGTCCATAATGCACTCAGGTCGCCCCCGACAGAGAGAGGGCCGTAGTAGGGTGTTTCCATAGCGGGCATTAATATCAGAATGACCCTTAAATGCATTTAGGACCATATTTGAATTTTTGGGTTACCAGATGCACGTTTTCAATCACCAGGTGCACGGTTTCAATCACCAGGTGCACGGCTCTATTTCCTCCTCCAGCACTTGTCAAACAGTCCATAAAGCACCCAGGACGGCCCTGAGTGAAAGAGGGCCGTAGTAGGGTGCTCCTATAGCGGGCATTAAAATCAGAATGACCGTTAAATGCATTTATGACCATATTTGTGTTTTTGGGTTACCAGATGCACGGTTTCAATCACCAGGTGCACGGCTCTATTTCCTCCTCCAGCACTTGTCAAACAGTCCATAAAGCACCCAGGACGGCCCTGAGTGAAAGAGGGCCGTAGTAGGGTGCTCCTATAGCGGGCATTAAAATCAGAATGACCGTTAAATGCATTTATGACCATATTTGTGTTTTTGGGTTACCGCTTGTATAGCAATCAGTATCCATCGTGAAATTTCAAAGTGTCCATAATGCACTCAGGTCGCCCCCGACAGAGAGAGGGCCGTAGTAGGGTGTTTCCATAGCGGGCATTAATATCAGAATGACCCTTAAATGCATTTAGGACCATATTTGAATTTTTGGGTTACCAGATGCACGTTTTCAATCACCAGGTGCACGGTTTCAATCACCAGGTGCACGGCTCTATTTCCTCCTCCAGCACTTGTCAAACAGTCCATAAAGCACCCAGGACGGCCCTGAGTGAAAGAGGGCCGTAGTAGGGTGCTCCTATAGCGGGCATTAAAATCAGAATGACCGTTAAATGCATTTATGACCATATTTGTGTTTTTGGGTTACCAGATGCACGGTTTCAATCACCAGGTGCACGGCTCTATTTCCTCCTCCAGCACTTGTCAAACAGTCCATAAAGCACCCAGGACGGCCCTGAGTGAAAGAGGGCCGTAGTAGGGTGCTCCTATAGCGGGCATTAAAATCAGAATGACCGTTAAATGCATTTATGACCATATTTGTGTTTTTGGGTTACCGCTTGTATAGCAATCAGTATCCATCGTGAAATTTCAAAGTGTCCATAATGCACTCAGGTCGCCCCCGACAGAGAGAGGGCCGTAGTAGGGTGTTTCCATAGCGGGCATTAATATCAGAATGACCCTTAAATGCATTTAGGACCATATTTGAATTTTTGGGTTACCAGATGCACGTTTTCAATCACCAGGTGCACGGTTTCAATCACCAGGTGCACGGCTCTATTTCCTCCTCCAGCACTTGTCAAACAGTCCATAAAGCACCCAGGACGGCCCTGAGTGAAAGAGGGCCGTAGTAGGGTGCTCCTATAGCGGGCATTAAAATCAGAATGACCGTTAAATGCATTTATGACCATATTTGTGTTTTTGGGTTACCAGATGCACGGTTTCAATCACCAGGTGCACGGCTCTATTTCCTCCTCCAGCACTTGTCAAACAGTCCATAAAGCACCCAGGACGGCCCTGAGTGAAAGAGGGCCGTAGTAGGGTGCTCCTATAGCGGGCATTAAAATCAGAATGACCGTTAAATGCATTTATGACCATATTTGTGTTTTTGGGTTACCGCTTGTATAGCAATCAGTATCCATCGTGAAATTTCAAAGTGTCCATAATGCACTCAGGTCGCCCCCGACAGAGAGAGGGCCGTAGTAGGGTGTTTCCATAGCGGGCATTAATATCAGAATGACCCTTAAATGCATTTAGGACCATATTTGAATTTTTGGGTTACCAGATGCACGTTTTCAATCACCAGGTGCACGGTTTCAATCACCAGGTGCACGGCTCTATTTCCTCCTCCAGCACTTGTCAAACAGTCCATAAAGCACCCAGGACGGCCCTGAGTGAAAGAGGGCCGTAGTAGGGTGCTCCTATAGCGGGCATTAAAATCAGAATGACCGTTAAATGCATTTATGACCATATTTGTGTTTTTGGGTTACCAGATGCACGGTTTCAATCACCAGGTGCACGGCTCTATTTCCTCCTCCAGCACTTGTCAAACAGTCCATAAAGCACCCAGGACGGCCCTGAGTGAAAGAGGGCCGTAGTAGGGTGCTCCTATAGCGGGCATTAAAATCAGAATGACCGTTAAATGCATTTATGACCATATTTGTGTTTTTGGGTTACCGCTTGTATAGCAATCAGTATCCATCGTGAAATTTCAAAGTGTCCATAATGCACTCAGGTCGCCCCCGACAGAGAGAGGGCCGTAGTAGGGTGTTTCCATAGCGGGCATTAATATCAGAATGACCCTTAAATGCATTTAGGACCATATTTGAATTTTTGGGTTACCAGATGCACGTTTTCAATCACCAGGTGCACGGTTTCAATCACCAGGTGCACGGCTCTATTTCCTCCTCCAGCACTTGTCAAACAGTCCATAAAGCACCCAGGACGGCCCTGAGTGAAAGAGGGCCGTAGTAGGGTGCTCCTATAGCGGGCATTAAAATCAGAATGACCGTTAAATGCATTTATGACCATATTTGTGTTTTTGGGTTACCAGATGCACGGTTTCAATCACCAGGTGCACGGCTCTATTTCCTCCTCCAGCACTTGTCAAACAGTCCATAAAGCACCCAGGACGGCCCTGAGTGAAAGAGGGCCGTAGTAGGGTGCTCCTATAGCGGGCATTAAAATCAGAATGACCGTTAAATGCATTTATGACCATATTTGTGTTTTTGGGTTACCGCTTGTATAGCAATCAGTATCCATCGTGAAATTTCAAAGTGTCCATAATGCACTCAGGTCGCCCCCGACAGAGAGAGGGCCGTAGTAGGGTGTTTCCATAGCGGGCATTAATATCAGAATGACCCTTAAATGCATTTAGGACCATATTTGAATTTTTGGGTTACCAGATGCACGTTTTCAATCACCAGGTGCACGGTTTCAATCACCAGGTGCACGGCTCTATTTCCTCCTCCAGCACTTGTCAAACAGTCCATAAAGCACCCAGGACGGCCCTGAGTGAAAGAGGGCCGTAGTAGGGTGCTCCTATAGCGGGCATTAAAATCAGAATGACCGTTAAATGCATTTATGACCATATTTGTGTTTTTGGGTTACCAGATGCACGGTTTCAATCACCAGGTGCACGGCTCTATTTCCTCCTCCAGCACTTGTCAAACAGTCCATAAAGCACCCAGGACGGCCCTGAGTGAAAGAGGGCCGTAGTAGGGTGCTCCTATAGCGGGCATTAAAATCAGAATGACCGTTAAATGCATTTATGACCATATTTGTGTTTTTGGGTTACCAGATGCACGGTTTCAATCACCAGGTGCACGGCTCTATTTCCTCCTCCAGCACTTGTCAAACAGTCCATAAAGCACCCAGGACGGCCCTGAGTGAAAGAGGGCCGTAGTAGGGTGCTCCTATAGCGGGCATTAAAATCAGAATGACCGTTAAATGCATTTATGACCATATTTGTGTTTTTGGGTTACCGCTTGTATAGCAATCAGTATCCATCGTGAAATTTCAAAGTGTCCATAATGCACTCAGGTCGCCCCCGACAGAGAGAGGGCCGTAGTAGGGTGTTTCCATAGCGGGCATTAATATCAGAATGACCCTTAAATGCATTTAGGACCATATTTGAATTTTTGGGTTACCAGATGCACGTTTTCAATCACCAGGTGCACGGTTTCAATCACCAGGTGCACGGCTCTATTTCCTCCTCCAGCACTTGTCAAACAGTCCATAAAGCACCCAGGACGGCCCTGAGTGAAAGAGGGCCGTAGTAGGGTGCTCCTATAGCGGGCATTAAAATCAGAATGACCGTTAAATGCATTTATGACCATATTTGTGTTTTTGGGTT
>NW_022262364.1:112500-120000 GCF_002021735.2 Oncorhynchus kisutch | reverse complement strand
GGTCCCCTGCTGGAATCATCCCCGGAAATAGAGTGGTGTTCCCCGGGTGGTGAGTGAGGGCCTACCTGCCTGTATGTGTAATCTCATGCCCAGAGAGAGAGGCCTGTTCCTGGATAGGGAGTGAGGCCCTTTAGGGATTTATGTGTACTCTCATGCCCAGAGAGATAGGCCTGTTCCTGGATAGGGAGTGAGGCCTTTAGGTCTGTAGGTCAATAGTTCCACTGTCCTTAAGGGGGGCAGAGCAGTCAGCCTCTGTGGAGGTGAGCTGCTCTGTCCCCCTTTTTTTTTGGCCTAATTCCCCAATCACCATACCCAGAGTTGGACAGGCCCTTTAGGGATTTATGTGTACTCTCATGCCCAGAGAGAGAGGCCTGTTCCTGGATAGGGAGTGAGGCCTTTAGGTCTGTAGGTCAATAGTTCCACTGTCCTTAAGGGGGGCAGAGCAGTCAGCCTCTGTGGAGGTGAGCTGCTCTGTCCCCCTTTTTTTTTGGCCTAATTCCCCAATCACCATACCCAGAGTTGGACAGGCCCTTTAGGGATTTATGTGTACTCTCATGCCCAGAGAGAGAGGCCTGTTCCTGGATAGGGAGTTAGGCCTTTAGGTCTGTAGGTCAATAGTTCCACTGTCCTTAAGGGGGGCAGAGCAGTCAGCCTCTGTGGAGGTGAGCTGCTCTGTCCCCCTTTTTTTTTGGCCTAATTCCCCAATCACCATACCCAGAGTTGGACAGGCCCTTTAGGGATTTATGTGTACTCTCATGCCCAGAGAGAGAGGCCTGTTCCTGGATAGGGAGTTAGGCCTTTAGGTCTGAAGGTCAATAGTTCCACTGTCCTTAAGGGGGGCAGAGCAGTCAGCCTCTGTGGAGGTGAGCTGCTCTGTCCCCCTTTTTTTTTGGCCTAATTCCCCAATCACCATACAAAGAGTTGGACATAGTGCAATTTCTGTGATTTATTTACCATCCATTTTGGGTTACCAGATGCACGTTTTCAATCACCAGGTGCACAACAATGTGTATCCATCAGAATAGTTTAAACAGTCCATAAAGCACTCAGGACGGGCGCCCATGGATAGAGGGCCATGGATAGATGCCCACTATCATAGTCCCATAGTGGGTATTAATATCAGAATGACCGACAAGTGCATTTAGGACAGTCTTTTTATTTTTAGGTTACCAGGTGCCTACCTTGAACCACCTTACGAGGTGACTACTTTAAATTAGGATATTATTTTTAGGTTACCAGTTGCACGTCTATTTATGTTTTAATGCCAAAATCGGTAATTTTCATAAAATGATTAAAAATACTTCCCGAGGGGCTAGAGGTCCCAAATTTCGTCTCATACCCTCTCTCTCAATGGGCAACAAGTAGAGCATGTCAAAAACAAATTGCCCTAACAGGCACCTATGTTTCCTGTAACATTCACTATTTTCCAAAAACTTAAAACACGATTTTCTATTCAAATTTTTTATACAAAAATGGTTTTAATTACATGTACATTATCGTCTATGTGTGCCCTTTAGTTAAAAAAAAACCCCATCCAGATTGGACTTGTACTTTTTGATTTATTCACGTTTTGGTGTTTCAGCATATAGCCCAAGATGGCGTCCAACAAAGGTCAAATAAGGTTTTGAGGCCAGATAGAGGCATATAACCTGGTTAGTGGTGTTTGGCCTTTAGGCTTGTATGTCCCTTCATCCCATGAGAGAGAGTTTAGCCTTTTAAGCCTCTCTGTGTCCTCTCATTCCCAGAAAAAGTCATTTTACCGGTTAGGTCAAATAAGGCCTTGAGGCCTGTTTGTGACCTCTGATGCCCAGATAGAGGCATATAACCTGGTTAGGGGTGTTTGGCCTTTAGGCCTGTATGTCCCTTCATCCCATGAGAGAGAGTTTAGCCTTTTAAGCCTCTCTGTGTCCTCTCATTCCCAGAAAAAGTCATTTTACCGGTTAGGTCAAATAAGGCCTTGAGGCCTGTTTGTGACCTCTGATGCCCAGATAGAGGCATATAACCTGGTTAGGGGTGTTTGGCCTTTAGGCCTGTATGTCCCTTCATCCCATGAGAGAGAGTTTAACTTTTTAAGCCTCTCTGTGTCTTCTTATTCATAATCTTTTAATTTTTGGGTTACCGCTTGTATAGCAATCAGTATCCATCGTGAAATTTCAAAGTGTCCATAATGCACTCAGGTCGCCCCCGACAGAGAGAGGGCCGTAGTAGGGTGTTTCCATAGCGGGCATTAATATCAGAATGACCCTTAAATGCATTTAGGACCATATTTGAATTTTTGGGTTACCAGATGCACGTTTTCAATCACCAGGTGCACGGTTTCAATCACCAGGTGCACGGCTCTATTTCCTCCTCCAGCACTTGTCAAACAGTCCATAAAGCACCCAGGACGGCCCTGAGTGAAAGAGGGCCGTAGTAGGGTGCTCCTATAGCGGGCATTAAAATCAGAATGACCGTTAAATGCATTTATGACCATATTTGTGTTTTTGGGTTACCGCTTGTATAGCAATCAGTATCCATCGTGAAATTTCAAAGTGTCCATAATGCACTCAGGTCGCCCCCGACAGAGAGAGGGCCGTAGTAGGGTGTTTCCATAGCGGGCATTAATATCAGAATGACCCTTAAATGCATTTAGGACCATATTTGAATTTTTGGGTTACCAGATGCACGTTTTCAATCACCAGGTGCACGGTTTCAATCACCAGGTGCACGGCTCTATTTCCTCCTCCAGCACTTGTCAAACAGTCCATAAAGCACCCAGGACGGCCCTGAGTGAAAGAGGGCCGTAGTAGGGTGCTCCTATAGCGGGCATTAAAATCAGAATGACCGTTAAATGCATTTATGACCATATTTGTGTTTTTGGGTTACCAGATGCACGGTTTCAATCACCAGGTGCACGGCTCTATTTCCTCCTCCAGCACTTGTCAAACAGTCCATAAAGCACCCAGGACGGCCCTGAGTGAAAGAGGGCCGTAGTAGGGTGCTCCTATAGCGGGCATTAAAATCAGAATGACCGTTAAATGCATTTATGACCATATTTGTGTTTTTGGGTTACCAGATGCACGGTTTCAATCACCAGGTGCACGGCTCTATTTCCTCCTCCAGCACTTGTCAAACAGTCCATAAAGCACCCAGGACGGCCCTGAGTGAAAGAGGGCCGTAGTAGGGTGCTCCTATAGCGGGCATTAAAATCAGAATGACCGTTAAATGCATTTATGACCATATTTGTGTTTTGGGTTACCGCTTGTATAGCAATCAGTATCCATCGTGAAATTTCAAAGTGTCCATAATGCACTCAGGTCGCCCCCGACAGAGAGAGGGCCGTAGTAGGGTGTTTCCATAGCGGGCATTAATATCAGAATGACCCTTAAATGCATTTAGGACCATATTTGAATTTTTGGGTTACCAGATGCACGTTTTCAATCACCAGGTGCACGGTTTCAATCACCAGGTGCACGGCTCTATTTCCTCCTCCAGCACTTGTCAAACAGTCCATAAAGCACCCAGGACGGCCCTGAGTGAAAGAGGGCCGTAGTAGGGTGCTCCTATAGCGGGCATTAAAATCAGAATGACCGTTAAATGCATTTATGACCATATTTGTGTTTTTGGGTTACCAGATGCACGGTTTCAATCACCAGGTGCACGGCTCTATTTCCTCCTCCAGCACTTGTCAAACAGTCCATAAAGCACCCAGGACGGCCCTGAGTGAAAGAGGGCCGTAGTAGGGTGCTCCTATAGCGGGCATTAAAATCAGAATGACCGTTAAATGCATTTATGACCATATTTGTGTTTTTGGGTTACCGCTTGTATAGCAATCAGTATCCATCGTGAAATTTCAAAGTGTCCATAATGCACTCAGGTCGCCCCCGACAGAGAGAGGGCCGTAGTAGGGTGTTTCCATAGCGGGCATTAATATCAGAATGACCCTTAAATGCATTTAGGACCATATTTGAATTTTGGGTTACCAGATGCACGTTTTCAATCACCAGGTGCACGGTTTCAATCACCAGGTGCACGGCTCTATTTCCTCCTCCAGCACTTGTCAAACAGTCCATAAAGCACCCAGGACGGCCCTGAGTGAAAGAGGGCCGTAGTAGGGTGCTCCTATAGCGGGCATTAAAATCAGAATGACCGTTAAATGCATTTATGACCATATTTGTGTTTTTGGGTTACCAGATGCACGGTTTCAATCACCAGGTGCACGGCTCTATTTCCTCCTCCAGCACTTGTCAAACAGTCCATAAAGCACCCAGGACGGCCCTGAGTGAAAGAGGGCCGTAGTAGGGTGCTCCTATAGCGGGCATTAAAATCAGAATGACCGTTAAATGCATTTATGACCATATTTGGTTTTGGGTTACCAGATGCACGGTTTCAATCACCAGGTGCACGCTCTATTCCTCCTCCAGCACTTGTCAAACAGTCCATAAAGCACCCAGGACGGCCCTGAGTGAAAGAGGGCCGGAGTAGGGTGCTCCTATAGCGGGCATTTAAAATCAGAATGACCGTTAAATGCATTTATGACCATATTTGTGTTTTTGGGTTACCGCTTGTATAGCAATCAGTATCCATCGTGAAATTTCAAAGTGTCCATAATGCACTCAGGTCGCCCCCGACAGAGAGAGGGCCGTAGTAGGGTGTTTCCATAGCGGGCATTAATATCAGAATGACCCTTAAATGCATTTAGGACCATATTTGAATTTTGGGTTACCAGATGCACGTTTTCAATCACCAGGTGCACGGTTTCAATCACCAGGTGCACGGCTCTATTCCTCCTCCTCAGCACTTGTCAAACAGTCCATAAAGCACCCAGGACGGCCCTGAGTGAAAGAGGGCCGTAGTAGGGTGCTCCTATAGCGGGCATTAAATCAGAATGACCGTTAAATGCATTTATGACCATATTTGTGTTTTTGGGTTACCAGATGCACGGTTTCAATCACCAGGTGCACGGCTCTATTTCCTCCTCCAGCACTTGTCAAACAGTCCATAAAGCACCCAGGACGGCCCTGAGTGAAAGAGGGCCGTAGTAGGGTGCTCCTATAGCGGGCATTAAAATCAGAATGACCGTTAAATGCATTTATGACCATATTTGTGTTTTTGGGTTACCGCTTGTATAGCAATCAGTATCCATCGTGAAATTTCAAAGTGTCCATAATGCACTCAGGTCGCCCCGACAGAGAGAGGGCCGTAGTAGGGTGTTTCCATAGCGGGCATTAATATCAGAATGACCCTTAAATGCATTTAGGACCATATTTGAATTTTTGGGTTACCAGATGCACGTTTTCAATCACCAGGTGCACGGTTTCAATCACCAGGTGCACGGCTCTATTTTCCTCCTCCAGCACTTGTCAAACAGTCCATAAAGCACCCAGGACGGCCCTGAGTGAAAGAGGGCCGTAGTAGGGTGCTCCTATAGCGGGCATTAAAATCAGAATGACCGTTAAATGCATTTATGACCATATTTGTGTTTTTGGGTTACCAGATGCACGGTTTCAATCACCAGGTGCACGGCTCTATTTTCCTCCTCCAGCACTTGTCAAACAGTCCATAAAGCACCCAGGACGGCCCTGAGTGAAAGAGGGCCGTAGTAGGGTGCTCCTATAGCGGGCATTAAAATCAGAATGACCGTTAAATGCATTTATGACCATATTTGTGTTTTTGGGTTACCGCTTGTATAGCAATCAGTATCCATCGTGAAATTTCAAAGTGTCCATAATGCACTCAGGTCGCCCCCGACAGAGAGAGGGCCGTAGTAGGGTGTTTCCATAGCGGGCATTAATATCAGAATGACCCTTAAATGCATTTAGGACCATATTTGAATTTTTGGGTTACCAGATGCACGTTTTCAATCACCAGGTGCACGGTTTCAATCACCAGGTGCACGGCTCTATTTCCTCCTCCAGCACTTGTCAAACAGTCCATAAAGCACCCAGGACGGCCCTGAGTGAAAGAGGGCCGTAGTAGGGTGCTCCTATAGCGGGCATTAAAATCAGAATGACCGTTAAATGCATTTATGACCATATTTGTGTTTTTGGGTTACCAGATGCACGGTTTCAATCACCAGGTGCACGGCTCTATTTCCTCCTCCAGCACTTGTCAAACAGTCCATAAAGCACCCAGGACGGCCCTGAGTGAAAGAGGGCCGTAGTAGGGTGCGCCTATAGCGGGCATTAAAATCAGAATGACCGTTAAATGCATTTATGACCATATTTGTGTTTTTGGGTTACCAGATGCACGGTTTCAATCACCAGGTGCACGGCTCTATTTCCTCCTCCAGCACTTGTCAAACAGTCCAATAAAGCACCCAGGACGGCCCTGAGGTGAAAGAGGCCGTAGTAGGGTGCTCCTATAGCGGGCATTAAAATCGAATGACCGTTAAATGCATGTATGACCATATTGTGTTTTGGGTTACCAGATGCACGGTTTCAAATCACCAGGTGCACGGCCTCTATTTCCTCCTCCAGCACTTGTCCAACAGGTCCATAATGCACCCAGGACGGCCCTGATGAAAGAGGGGCCGTAGTAGGGTGCTCCTATATCGGGCATTAAAATCAGAATGAACGTTTAAATGCATTTATGACCACTATTTTGTGTTTTGGTTACCGGTTGTATAGGCAATCAGTATCCATCGTGAAATTTCAAGTGTCCATATGCACTCAGGTCAGCCCCCGACAGAGAGAGGGGCCGTAGTAGGGTGTTCCATAGCGGGCATTGAATATCCAGAATGACCCTTAAATGCCTTTAGGACCATATTTGAATTTTTGGGTTACCAGATTGGCACGTTTTCAATCACCAGGTGCACGGTTTCAATCACCAGGTGCACGGCTCTATTTCCTCCTCCAGCCTTGTCAAACAGTCCATAAAGCACCCAGGACGGCCCTGAGTGAAAGAGGGCCGTAGTAGGGTGCTCCTATAGCGGGCATTAAAATCAGAATGACCGTTAAATGCATTTATGACCATATTTGTGTTTTTGGGTTACCAGATGCACGGTTTCAATCACCAGGTGCACGGCTCTATTTCCTCCTCCAGCACTTGTCAAACAGTCCATAAAGCACCCAGGACGGCCCTGAGTGAAAGAGGGCCGTAGTAGGGTGCTCCTATAGCGGGCATTAAAATCAGAATGACCGTTAAATGCATTTATGACCATATTTGTGTTTTGGGTTACCGCTTGTATAGCAATCAGTATCCATCGTGAAATTTCAAAGTGTCCATAATGCACTCAGGTCGCCCCCGACAGAGAGAGGGCCGTAGTAGGGTGTTTCCATAGCGGGCATTAATATCAGAATGACCCTTAAATGCATTTAGGACCATATTTGAATTTTTGGGTTACCAGATGCACGTTTTCAATCACCAGGTGCACGGTTCAATCACCAGGTGCACGGCTCTATTTCCTCCTCCAGCACTTGTCAAACAGTCCATAAAGCACCCAGGACGGCCCTGAGTGAAAGAGGGCCGTAGTAGGGTGCTCCTATAAGCGGGCATTAAAATCAGAATGACCGTTAAATG
>NW_022262364.1:87500-100000 GCF_002021735.2 Oncorhynchus kisutch | reverse complement strand
GATGGCGTCCAACAAAGGTCAAATAAGGTTTTGAGGCCAGATAGAGGCATATAACCTGGTTAGTGGTGTTTGGCCTTTAGGCTTGTATGTCCCTTCATCCCATGAGAGAGAGTTTAGCCTTTTAAGCCTCTCTGTGTCCTCTCATTCCCAGAAAAAGTCATTTTACCGGTTAGGTCAAATAAGGCCTTGAGGCCTGTTTGTGACCTCTGATGCCCAGATAGAGGCATATAACCTGGTTAGGGGTGTTTGGCCTTTAGGCCTGTATGTCCCTTCATCCCATGAGAGAGAGTTTAGCCTTTTAAGCCTCTCTGTGTCCTCTCATTCCCAGAAAAAGTCATTTTACCGGTTAGGTCAAATAAGGCCTTGAGGCCTGTTTGTGACCTCTGATGCCCAGATAGAGGCATATAACCTGGTTAGGGGTGTTTGGCCTTTAGGCCTGTATGTCCCTTCATCCCATGAGAGAGAGTTTAACTTTTTAAGCCTCTCTGTGTCTTCTTATTCATAATCTTTTAATTTTTGGGTTACCGCTTGTATAGCAATCAGTATCCATCGTGAAATTTCAAAGTGTCCATAATGCACTCAGGTCGCCCCCGACAGAGAGAGGGCCGTAGTAGGGTGTTTCCATAGCGGGCATTAATATCAGAATGACCCTTAAATGCATTTAGGACCATATTTGAATTTTTGGGTTACCAGATGCACGTTTTCAATCACCAGGTGCACGGTTTCAATCACCAGGTGCACGGCTCTATTTCCTCCTCCAGCACTTGTCAAACAGTCCATAAAGCACCCAGGACGGCCCTGAGTGAAAGAGGGCCGTAGTAGGGTGCTCCTATAGCGGGCATTAAAATCAGAATGACCGTTAAATGCATTTATGACCATATTTGTGTTTTTGGGTTACCAGATGCACGGTTTCAATCACCAGGTGCACGGCTCTATTTCCTCCTCCAGCACTTGTCAAACAGTCCATAAAGCACCCAGGACGGCCCTGAGTGAAAGAGGGCCGTAGTAGGGTGCTCCTATAGCGGGCATTAAAATCAGAATGACCGTTAAATGCATTTATGACCATATTTGTGTTTTTGGGTTACCAGATGCACGGTTTCAATCACCAGGTGCACGGCTCTATTTCCTCCTCCAGCACTTGTCAAACAGTCCATAAAGCACCCAGGACGGCCCTGAGTGAAAGAGGGCCGTAGTAGGGTGCTCCTATAGCGGGCATTAAAATCAGAATGACCGTTAAATGCATTTATGACCATATTTGTGTTTTTGGGTTACCGCTTGTATAGCAATCAGTATCCATCGTGAAATTTCAAAGTGTCCATAATGCACTCAGGTCGCCCCCGACAGAGAGAGGGCCGTAGTAGGGTGTTTCCATAGCGGGCATTAATATCAGAATGACCCTTAAATGCATTTAGGACCATATTTGAATTTTTGGGTTACCAGATGCACGTTTTCAATCACCAGGTGCACGGTTTCAATCACCAGGTGCACGGCTCTATTTCCTCCTCCAGCACTTGTCAAACAGTCCATAAAGCACCCAGGACGGCCCTGAGTGAAAGAGGGCCGTAGTAGGGTGCTCCTATAGCGGGCATTAAAATCAGAATGACCGTTAAATGCATTTATGACCATATTTGTGTTTTTGGGTTACCAGATGCACGGTTTCAATCACCAGGTGCACGGCTCTATTTCCTCCTCCAGCACTTGTCAAACAGTCCATAAAGCACCCAGGACGGCCCTGAGTGAAAGAGGGCCGTAGTAGGGTGCTCCTATAGCGGGCATTAAAATCAGAATGACCGTTAAATGCATTTATGACCATATTTGTGTTTTTGGGTTACCAGATGCACGGTTTCAATCACCAGGTGCACGGCTCTATTTCCTCCTCCAGCACTTGTCAAACAGTCCATAAAGCACCCAGGACGGCCCTGAGTGAAAGAGGGCCGTAGTAGGGTGCTCCTATAGCGGGCATTAAAATCAGAATGACCGTTAAATGCATTTATGACCATATTTGTGTTTTTGGGTTACCGCTTGTATAGCAATCAGTATCCATCGTGAAATTTCAAAGTGTCCATAATGCACTCAGGTCGCCCCCGACAGAGAGAGGGCCGTAGTAGGGTGTTTCCATAGCGGGCATTAATATCAGAATGACCCTTAAATGCATTTAGGACCATATTTGAATTTTTGGGTTACCAGATGCACGTTTTCAATCACCAGGTGCACGGTTTCAATCACCAGGTGCACGGCTCTATTTCCTCCTCCAGCACTTGTCAAACAGTCCATAAAGCACCCAGGACGGCCCTGAGTGAAAGAGGGCCGTAGTAGGGTGCTCCTATAGCGGGCATTAAAATCAGAATGACCGTTAAATGCATTTATGACCATATTTGTGTTTTTGGGTTACCGCTTGTATAGCAATCAGTATCCATCGTGAAATTTCAAAGTGTCCATAATGCACTCAGGTCGCCCCCGACAGAGAGAGGGCCGTAGTAGGGTGTTTCCATAGCGGGCATTAATATCAGAATGACCCTTAAATGCATTTAGGACCATATTTGAATTTTTGGGTTACCAGATGCACGTTTTCAATCACCAGGTGCACGGTTTCAATCACCAGGTGCACGGCTCTATTTCCTCCTCCAGCACTTGTCAAACAGTCCATAAAGCACCCAGGACGGCCCTGAGTGAAAGAGGGCCGTAGTAGGGTGCTCCTATAGCGGGCATTAAAATCAGAATGACCGTTAAATGCATTTATGACCATATTTGTGTTTTTGGGTTACCGCTTGTATAGCAATCAGTATCCATCGTGAAATTTCAAAGTGTCCATAATGCACTCAGGTCGCCCCCGACAGAGAGAGGGCCGTAGTAGGGTGTTTCCATAGCGGGCATTAATATCAGAATGACCCTTAAATGCATTTAGGACCATATTTGAATTTTTGGGTTACCAGATGCACGTTTTCAATCACCAGGTGCACGGTTTCAATCACCAGGTGCACGGCTCTATTTCCTCCTCCAGCACTTGTCAAACAGTCCATAAAGCACCCAGGACGGCCCTGAGTGAAAGAGGGCCGTAGTAGGGTGCTCCTATAGCGGGCATTAAAATCAGAATGACCGTTAAATGCATTTATGACCATATTTGTGTTTTTGGGTTACCAGATGCACGGTTTCAATCACCAGGTGCACGGCTCTATTTCCTCCTCCAGCACTTGTCAAACAGTCCATAAAGCACCCAGGACGGCCCTGAGTGAAAGAGGGCCGTAGTAGGGTGCTCCTATAGCGGGCATTAAAATCAGAATGACCGTTAAATGCATTTATGACCATATTTGTGTTTTTGGGTTACCGCTTGTATAGCAATCAGTATCCATCGTGAAATTTCAAAGTGTCCATAATGCACTCAGGTCGCCCCCGACAGAGAGAGGGCCGTAGTAGGGTGTTTCCATAGCGGGCATTAATATCAGAATGACCCTTAAATGCATTTAGGACCATATTTGAATTTTTGGGTTACCAGATGCACGTTTTCAATCACCAGGTGCACGGTTTCAATCACCAGGTGCACGGCTCTATTTCCTCCTCCAGCACTTGTCAAACAGTCCATAAAGCACCCAGGACGGCCCTGAGTGAAAGAGGGCCGTAGTAGGGTGCTCCTATAGCGGGCATTAAAATCAGAATGACCGTTAAATGCATTTATGACCATATTTGTGTTTTTGGGTTACCAGATGCACGGTTTCAATCACCAGGTGCACGGCTCTATTTCCTCCTCCAGCACTTGTCAAACAGTCCATAAAGCACCCAGGACGGCCCTGAGTGAAAGAGGGCCGTAGTAGGGTGCTCCTATAGCGGGCATTAAAATCAGAATGACCGTTAAATGCATTTATGACCATATTTGTGTTTTTGGGTTACCGCTTGTATAGCAATCAGTATCCATCGTGAAATTTCAAAGTGTCCATAATGCACTCAGGTCGCCCCCGACAGAGAGAGGGCCGTAGTAGGGTGTTTCCATAGCGGGCATTAATATCAGAATGACCCTTAAATGCATTTAGGACCATATTTGAATTTTTGGGTTACCAGATGCACGTTTTCAATCACCAGGTGCACGGTTTCAATCACCAGGTGCACGGCTCTATTTCCTCCTCCAGCACTTGTCAAACAGTCCATAAAGCACCCAGGACGGCCCTGAGTGAAAGAGGGCCGTAGTAGGGTGCTCCTATAGCGGGCATTAAAATCAGAATGACCGTTAAATGCATTTATGACCATATTTGTGTTTTTGGGTTACCAGATGCACGGTTTCAATCACCAGGTGCACGGCTCTATTTCCTCCTCCAGCACTTGTCAAACAGTCCATAAAGCACCCAGGACGGCCCTGAGTGAAAGAGGGCCGTAGTAGGGTGCTCCTATAGCGGGCATTAAAATCAGAATGACCGTTAAATGCATTTATGACCATATTTGTGTTTTTGGGTTACCGCTTGTATAGCAATCAGTATCCATCGTGAAATTTCAAAGTGTCCATAATGCACTCAGGTCGCCCCCGACAGAGAGAGGGCCGTAGTAGGGTGTTTCCATAGCGGGCATTAATATCAGAATGACCCTTAAATGCATTTAGGACCATATTTGAATTTTTGGGTTACCAGATGCACGTTTTCAATCACCAGGTGCACGGTTTCAATCACCAGGTGCACGGCTCTATTTCCTCCTCCAGCACTTGTCAAACAGTCCATAAAGCACCCAGGACGGCCCTGAGTGAAAGAGGGCCGTAGTAGGGTGCTCCTATAGCGGGCATTAAAATCAGAATGACCGTTAAATGCATTTATGACCATATTTGTGTTTTTGGGTTACCAGATGCACGGTTTCAATCACCAGGTGCACGGCTCTATTTCCTCCTCCAGCACTTGTCAAACAGTCCATAAAGCACCCAGGACGGCCCTGAGTGAAAGAGGGCCGTAGTAGGGTGCTCCTATAGCGGGCATTAAAATCAGAATGACCGTTAAATGCATTTATGACCATATTTGTGTTTTTGGGTTACCGCTTGTATAGCAATCAGTATCCATCGTGAAATTTCAAAGTGTCCATAATGCACTCAGGTCGCCCCCGACAGAGAGAGGGCCGTAGTAGGGTGTTTCCATAGCGGGCATTAATATCAGAATGACCCTTAAATGCATTTAGGACCATATTTGAATTTTTGGGTTACCAGATGCACGTTTTCAATCACCAGGTGCACGGTTTCAATCACCAGGTGCACGGCTCTATTTCCTCCTCCAGCACTTGTCAAACAGTCCATAAAGCACCCAGGACGGCCCTGAGTGAAAGAGGGCCGTAGTAGGGTGCTCCTATAGCGGGCATTAAAATCAGAATGACCGTTAAATGCATTTATGACCATATTTGTGTTTTTGGGTTACCAGATGCACGGTTTCAATCACCAGGTGCACGGCTCTATTTCCTCCTCCAGCACTTGTCAAACAGTCCATAAAGCACCCAGGACGGCCCTGAGTGAAAGAGGGCCGTAGTAGGGTGCTCCTATAGCGGGCATTAAAATCAGAATGACCGTTAAATGCATTTATGACCATATTTGTGTTTTTGGGTTACCAGATGCACGGTTTCAATCACCAGGTGCACGGCTCTATTTCCTCCTCCAGCACTTGTCAAACAGTCCATAAAGCACCCAGGACGGCCCTGAGTGAAAGAGGGCCGTAGTAGGGTGCTCCTATAGCGGGCATTAAAATCAGAATGACCGTTAAATGCATTTATGACCATATTTGTGTTTTTGGGTTACCGCTTGTATAGCAATCAGTATCCATCGTGAAATTTTAAACAGTAAATAAAGCACTCAGGACGGGCCCCCATTGATAGAGGGCCGTAGTAGGGTGCTCCCATAGCGGGCATGGATGTCTGGAACACCTGCAAGTGTATTTAGAACCATATTTGAATTTTTGGGTTACCAGATGCACGTTTTCAATCACCAGGTGCACGGCTTTGAAAAGTGTGGACTCTGCCATTTTCCCGACCAATTTCTGTAATTTTCAAAAAATGATTAAAAATACTTCCCGAAGGGCTAGAGGTCCCAAATTTCGTCTCATACCCTCTCTCGTGATGGGCAACAATTGCAGCATATCAAAAACATTTCGCATCCATAGGCACCTATGTTTCCTGTAACATTCACTTTTTTCCCAAAACTTAAAACACGATTTTCTATTAAAATGTTTTATACAAAAACGGTTTTAATTAAATGTAAATGCTCGTCTATATGTGCCCTTTCGTTTTAAAAAACCCCCATCCAGATTGGATGTGTACTTTCTGATTTATTCACGTTTTGTGTTTAACCGAATTTTACCCCCAATTTCGGGGCGGACATACACCCTGTGCGGTTCCGGGATTATATCGATAAATTGGCCTGATCGTCAATGACACACTCGGGGGTGGGTCGACCAGACAGGTACCGGCGCGAAATCAGAAACCTGGTTTTTGACAACAAGACTTCCATGTCCTAGAGAGACGGGGGTGGTGCCAAACTGATCAGGCCGAATAGAAAATAAGTACTGGGTACTTTTGAGGGATGTGAGCCCCTCGGAACCATGGTAATTCGGACATTTGCCGCCGGCGTCCGATTTAGTGGTTGGAACAGACCCTTCGGCGTCCGATTTATCCTAACTTTTGAGCCACGTTTCCCAGCTTGGTGATGGGAGGATATTGAGCTCTGCCCCGGCAGTTGTTCTATCCCAGCTATTACCTTGTGGGTTTGGTTCATCAATGACCATGGTTCTGGTCCAATGAAGGTGCCAATCCCTTCGGCGACTGATTGGTGGTTGTTTAGTCCCGGTGAGGGCTAGCTCTCCAGTCCAGTCCCATACTTGTTTCACGGTGCGTCTCCATGGTTGTCCTCTGTTGTCCAGGGAGTTTAATTTCCTCTGACTGATTTGCATTCGTTTTCCACCTGGGAGGGACTCTATCGGCCGGCCTTTGGCTGGTGTTCTGATGGATGTTCCCTCCCGACCCAAGTGGATTTGCCTCTATCGGGGGAGCCCCTTTCGGAAACGTTTGTCCCCTAATTTCGATACGCTCCAGCCGCGCAAAGTTCGTGCGAATTCGAGCCGAACTGTCTGACCAAGTGGCCCTTCATTGGTGTTCCGGTGCGGGGAGTGGCACACTCAGGCTGCGAAGCATGTGGTGTTGGTCATCCCGTAACGCATCGGCGCCAGAAGCACGTTTTCTCAAACCCTGTCTTTAAACGTGGACCTACCTGGTTGACCCAAGCGGTCTGTCCGAGGTTGTGGTTCCTTTTGCCCAGTTGATGGCGTTCCGAATAGGCGCTCCGGCTAGACAAGAGACCTCTCGAGCGGCGCCCCGGCACCTGTGGCTCCGGCCATGGGCAGTTCAGGGCCTCCCGCTGGGCACACGGTGGATGGTGCCAGGGCCTCCTCCCCTGACGGGATAGGACTGGTCCCTGGTTGTTGTTTGCTTAGTGTGCCCAGGTACAAACATCTAAGTTGTGAGTGGCTACCTGGTTGATCCTGCCAGTAGCATATGCTTGTCTCAAAGATTAAGCCATGCAAGTCTAAGTACACACGGCCGGTACAGTGAAACTGCGAATGGCTCATTAAATCAGTTATGGGTTACTGTGTCTGCCCCGGACCTCTGGGCGGGAGGCCGGTGTAGTACCTATAGCCGATGTGTACGGGTTGAGAAATAAAGGAATTGACGGGGTGCAAGTGACTACTTGACCGAATCCTAGCCACTTGATAACCAGGGAAATGAGTTCGATACATTTTCCGACCCAGAGTGTCCAAACTGGGGGATCAAACCTGGACCCACGCATGCTACCCCAAGGGCATGGTCGTGAGGAGCAAAGCTTGGAGGAGCGAATCGAGAGAGAGAAGTTGCAAGCGAAAATAAGAAGCCAAACGAGCGAAAGAAAGAAAAAAAAGTGTAAAACCAAGCATTGCTTGGAAATGAAAGGGTTGTGGAATTCCGGACCCAAGGGGGAGAAATCTCCTCCTCGCAAAAGAGGAATTTGCGAAACTGTATCCTTCCAAGATACATCTCAGGCCTCGGACCCAGATCCCCCCAATGACCTGAAGGAGAGGAGGGACGTGGGCTCGGTGGCGTCTCAGTGTGTCGGCGAAATAAAGACACCTGCCCTAGCATCGTGGGATGGGGGCAGGGATGTCGTGATGCCACCACAGCCAGTTCATACGGTTGAAAATAGTAAGGAAGCGAGTACCCTGGCCAGTCACTCAATAGTCCCTACTGGGGCCCAGCTGTTCTTGCTCCCTGTCCGAGATGTGATATGTGGGCGATGTGGAAGGGCCCTCAGCACCATTGGGAGTACAGTGAAACACTTTGCAGTGGTTCATCCAGAGGTGCAGGTGCTGTTTGGGTGTAGAGCTTGTGGTAAGTCAAGCGAGAATAGCCACTCCATCTCCTGTCACATCCCTAAATGCAGGGGTGTGGTAGAGACCCGGATGGAGTTAGATAGTGACCACATTTGTGGGCATTGTCCAGCGAGGTTCGCTACGGCTGTGGGACTGACCCAACACAAACGACACAGACACATCGCCATTTACTGTATGGAAAAGGAGAGGGGGCAGACAGTGGGCATGAAAAAAATACAATGGATCGAAAACAAGAAAAAGGGGGTCGAGCGAAGGAAGCTGACTCTCCTGAGTGATAAACTGGCTGGGATGAATTCTACCAGTAGGCAGGCTACAGACAGCCAGGCCACTGATAGTACCGTTGAAGGGGCGAGACTGATTAGACGAGAACTGAGATATGGTAAGGTGCAGAACGACGCTCTCCAGGAAGCAACGGAAGAGTTGCTGCCCAAACCCGGAACACCACCAACACCCCAAACGGGGCTCCGGGGAATTCTCCGCGGGGCTCTAACCAGGGAAGCTACCTATGAGGGTGTTCAAATAGGAGAAGTCAAATTGTCCTTGAGGGGTGTAGAGCAAGACCCTACCTTGCTCGCATCGTCAGCACTTGAACTACAGCGGTTGCTGGGTGGAGGTGCGGGGTCCCGAGCTAGGCTCAACCAATCGAGGGAGCGCAGGCCCGCATTGCCAAGTGAAGGAATGGGCGAAACCAAGACGACTGAGTATCATAGAATACAGCTCCTGTATGAAAATAATCGGTCAAGACTGGGAGAGTACATTCTGGATGGCAATGTAGGTGGGACTGCTGCATCCCCACCACTTGAGGTTGCTTTAGCATTCAAGAGTCGGTGGGAGGTGACAGAGTCATACCATGGGCTTGGCCAGTTCTGCTCTAGAGAGGTGGCTGACAATCGGGTCTTCCAATCGCTCATCTCAGCGGCTGAGGTTGGGGAAAACCTCAAGGCAATAAAAAATGGTACTGCAGCAGGACCGGATGGGATAACGAAGAAAGGGATAAAGGATTGGGATCCCTCCGGCGCAAAGCTAGCAGTAACATTCTCAACATGGTTGACAGCGGGCACCCTGCCTGAACCCTTCAAGAAGTGCAGGACGACCTTGATACCCAAAACCAGCGATCCGGTCCTACTCACCCAGGAGGCTGGGTGGAGACCCCTAACGATCGGGTCGTTGGTGCTGAGGCTATACTCTCGAATCCTGACACACAGGCTGGCGCGGGCGTGTCCCATTAGCCCGCGCCAGAGAGGATTTATTTCCTCACCTGGGTGTTCGGAGAACTTGATGATCTTGGGAGGTCTAATCAAGCGCAGCCGAAGGGAAGGCGAGATGTTAGCCGTGGTGCTAGTCGATTTTGCGCGTGCATTTGACTCAGTGAGCCACTTGCACATCTTGGAGGCACTCGGTCAGAGAGGGCTCGATGAACATATCATTGGAATCGTGAAAGACGCATACACGGGAGTAACAACGTCAATCAAAGTCAACGAGGAGCGGTTCCCTCCCGTTGGCATAAGGGTCGGGGTTAAGCAGGGAGACCCGATGTCTCCTCTGCTGTTCAATCTCGCCCTGAACCCTTTGATTGACACCCTTGAACGCTACGGCTTGGGATACGAATTGGATGATCAGCAGATCACAACCCTGGCTTTTGCTGATGACCTCGTGCTGGTGAGCGGTTCGTGGGCGGGTATGGCGCACAATATTTTGATTCTGGAAGAATTCTGCAATCGGACCGGGCTGAGGATTCAGCCCGGAAAGTGCCATGGTTTCCTCACCCAAAAAACTCGGAGAGCGCGACTGATAAACCTCTGTGAACCCTGGATAATGTGTGGAGAGAGACTACACATGGTCGGACCGGAGGAGTCGGTTGCGTACCTGGGTATGAGGGTGAGCCCATGGTATGGCATTATGGAGCCAGAACCTGTCGAACGACTCCGTAACTGGATTAGATCGATCGGGCGGTCACCGCTGAAGCCTTCTCAGAAGGTGAAAATGTTGAGCGTATATGCGATTCCGAGGATGGTTTACCGAGCGGATCACGGCGGGCTAGGGCCGAGAATCCTTGAGGTACTGGATGGGATGATCAGGAAAGCTGTGAAGGTGTGGTTACACCTTCCGCAGTGTACCTGTGATGGGTTGCTATACTCTAAATGCCAGGATGGTGGGCTGGGTATAGTGAAGTTAGCCTGTCATATCCCGTCCATCCAAGTCAGAAGGGTCTACCGTTTATGGCATTCAGACGATGCGGTAACACGGATAGTGACCCGCAGGACGGTTGTGCGGAAAGAGTATCTCGGAATGTGGCTGAGAGCAGGTGGGGAAGGGGCAAGTCTGCCCCCACTAGAAGAAGAGAGAGGTAGTGCTGTACAGGGTACAGATCCCGCCGGTTCGGTGAGGCCAAGCTATCCGGGAAGTCCTAGCTGGAGGCAAGCTGAATACCTAAAGTGGCAAAACCTTACATCGCAAGGAATTGGGGTGCAGGCCTTTGGCGGTGACAAAAACAGCAATCACTGGTTGGCAAATCCGGAAACGTTGGGATCAAGAGAACGCCACTATATTGCAGGTCTACAGCTAAGGGCTAATGTATACCCAACTCGCGAGGCGTTGTCAAGGGGCAGGATGGACCGAACGAGTGTCTGTCGCCATTGTCTATTGGGTACTGAATCTTGCTCGCACATTCTCGGACAGTGTCCCGCGGTGAAAGACAGTCGTATTAGACGACATCATAATCTATGTGAATTGCTAGCAAATGAAGCCGAAAGCGCAGGATGGATCGTCACCAGGGAAATGTGTTGCAGAACCCGTGCGGGAGCACTGCGACGCCCAGACCTGGTGTTCGTGAAAAATGAGAACGCTTTGGTGGTGGATGTTACGGTGCGGTACGAGATGGCCTATGATACGCTCATGGTCGCAGCCGCAGAGAAAGTTGCTAGGTACAAACCGATTACTCTGAACGTTATGGCCGCCCTGAAAGTAAAGAAGGTTAAGGTGTTCGGATTCCCACTCGGAGCTCGAGGAAAATGGCCGGACGGCAACGGCCGGCTATTGAGGGCACTGGGGGTCAGCCGTAGTAGAGAGAGGCGGCTGGCCAAACTGTTCAGCAGGAGAACTCTCCTGTACTCCCTAGACGTCCTGAGGGACTTCTATAGGCTGGGTGAGGAAGCAGTGGACTCGGATGATGAAAGCGAGGATAGCCATCCTTAGTTTCGGTGGGCGACCACCGTAGGTGCTTGCCGGATTATGGGAGCACCTTCACTGCAACCCCAGGTAGCCCAGCCTCAGGGAGGAACCGAGCCTCTCTAGATTCCAATCGAACGCAGCCCTAGCCTGCTAGGAGATCCAATAGGACCCTGCCTATGGAGCATCATGACGGTTGGAGCACCCCCATGAGCAATCATGGAGGAGGCGAAGATGTCGAGTCAGGGTGTAATGAGCGGAACCCCGAACGAGGTCGGGGAGGAGGGCCGAAGATAGATGAACACTGGGCTCAGTGTCATCTCATCCTAGGATCAGTTGATCCTCCAGGGGACACTCCTGCACGAGTTGTAGGAGTGGAATGGGCGGCAACGCAAAAGGAAAGGGGGAAAGGGGAAAGCCAGAGCACTTGCTCTTAAGTTAAGTTATTGTTAATCTCAGTGATGGCCAGTTCTAGTTGAGAGCCGGAGAGAAATGAGCACCATATAATTAGTGTGCCTCATTGTTCAGTGTTACTGTTAACCTCGGTGATGGCCAGTTCAAGTTCAGAGCCGGAGAGGAATGAGCACCATATAATTAGCGTGTCTCATTGTTCATTGTTATTATATTATATGTTAATAGTGGAGTCAGACCACCCCGAAGGGACCCTTGATTGGGTACGTAAGACTTGTCCGTGAACGAGAGAAGCTCCGGAAGGAAGGGAGGGATCCTGGGGATCCAGTCCCTCCATAAAATGTTGGCCGAAGGGAGAGTCAAGGATGAGACAACCTCCTGAGGCGGGCTGATGCGGGGGGGTGAGTGGGGGCTCGCATGGCAACATGCTCGAGCCCGCGGTCCCCTCCGGTATGAAGTCCGTACTAGGGGGAACGAAGGACCCTGCATGTCAGTGCAGGGTGAAAGGAGTTGGAAGCCGTATGTTGGCAACCAACTCCTACCAAGTTGCAA
>NW_022262364.1:0-82500 GCF_002021735.2 Oncorhynchus kisutch | reverse complement strand
CTTGTATGTCCCTTCATCCCATGAGAGAGAGTTTAGCCTTTTAAGCCTCTCTGTGTCCTCTCATTCCCAGAAAAAGTCATTTTACCGGTTAGGTCAAATAAGGCCTTGAGGCCTGTTTGTGACCTCTGATGCCCAGATAGAGGCATATAACCTGGTTAGGGGTGTTTGGCCTTTAGGCCTGTATGTCCCTTCATCCCATGAGAGAGAGTTTAGCCTTTTAAGCCTCTCTGTGTCCTCTCATTCCCAGAAAAAGTCATTTTACCGGTTAGGTCAAATAAGGCCTTGAGGCCTGTTTGTGACCTCTGATGCCCAGATAGAGGCATATAACCTGGTTAGGGGTGTTTGGCCTTTAGGCCTGTATGTCCCTTCATCCCATGAGAGAGAGTTTAACTTTTTAAGCCTCTCTGTGTCTTCTTATTCATAATCTTTTAATTTTTGGGTTACCGCTTGTATAGCAATCAGTATCCATCGTGAAATTTCAAAGTGTCCATAATGCACTCAGGTCGCCCCCGACAGAGAGAGGGCCGTAGTAGGGTGTTTCCATAGCGGGCATTAATATCAGAATGACCCTTAAATGCATTTAGGACCATATTTGAATTTTTGGGTTACCAGATGCACGTTTTCAATCACCAGGTGCACGGTTTCAATCACCAGGTGCACGGCTCTATTTCCTCCTCCAGCACTTGTCAAACAGTCCATAAAGCACCCAGGACGGCCCTGAGTGAAAGAGGGCCGTAGTAGGGTGCTCCTATAGCGGGCATTAAAATCAGAATGACCGTTAAATGCATTTATGACCATATTTGTGTTTTTGGGTTACCGCTTGTATAGCAATCAGTATCCATCGTGAAATTTCAAAGTGTCCATAATGCACTCAGGTCGCCCCCGACAGAGAGAGGGCCGTAGTAGGGTGTTTCCATAGCGGGCATTAATATCAGAATGACCCTTAAATGCATTTAGGACCATATTTGAATTTTTGGGTTACCAGATGCACGTTTTCAATCACCAGGTGCACGGTTTCAATCACCAGGTGCACGGCTCTATTTCCTCCTCCAGCACTTGTCAAACAGTCCATAAAGCACCCAGGACGGCCCTGAGTGAAAGAGGGCCGTAGTAGGGTGCTCCTATAGCGGGCATTAAAATCAGAATGACCGTTAAATGCATTTATGACCATATTTGTGTTTTTGGGTTACCAGATGCACGGTTTCAATCACCAGGTGCACGGCTCTATTTCCTCCTCCAGCACTTGTCAAACAGTCCATAAAGCACCCAGGACGGCCCTGAGTGAAAGAGGGCCGTAGTAGGGTGCTCCTATAGCGGGCATTAAAATCAGAATGACCGTTAAATGCATTTATGACCATATTTGTGTTTTTGGGTTACCGCTTGTATAGCAATCAGTATCCATCGTGAAATTTCAAAGTGTCCATAATGCACTCAGGTCGCCCCCGACAGAGAGAGGGCCGTAGTAGGGTGTTTCCATAGCGGGCATTAATATCAGAATGACCCTTAAATGCATTTAGGACCATATTTGAATTTTTGGGTTACCAGATGCACGTTTTCAATCACCAGGTGCACGGTTTCAATCACCAGGTGCACGGCTCTATTTCCTCCTCCAGCACTTGTCAAACAGTCCATAAAGCACCCAGGACGGCCCTGAGTGAAAGAGGGCCGTAGTAGGGTGCTCCTATAGCGGGCATTAAAATCAGAATGACCGTTAAATGCATTTATGACCATATTTGTGTTTTTGGGTTACCAGATGCACGGTTTCAATCACCAGGTGCACGGCTCTATTTCCTCCTCCAGCACTTGTCAAACAGTCCATAAAGCACCCAGGACGGCCCTGAGTGAAAGAGGGCCGTAGTAGGGTGCTCCTATAGCGGGCATTAAAATCAGAATGACCGTTAAATGCATTTATGACCATATTTGTGTTTTTGGGTTACCAGATGCACGGTTTCAATCACCAGGTGCACGGCTCTATTTCCTCCTCCAGCACTTGTCAAACAGTCCATAAAGCACCCAGGACGGCCCTGAGTGAAAGAGGGCCGTAGTAGGGTGCTCCTATAGCGGGCATTAAAATCAGAATGACCGTTAAATGCATTTATGACCATATTTGTGTTTTTGGGTTACCGCTTGTATAGCAATCAGTATCCATCGTGAAATTTCAAAGTGTCCATAATGCACTCAGGTCGCCCCCGACAGAGAGAGGGCCGTAGTAGGGTGTTTCCATAGCGGGCATTAATATCAGAATGACCCTTAAATGCATTTAGGACCATATTTGAATTTTTGGGTTACCAGATGCACGTTTTCAATCACCAGGTGCACGGTTTCAATCACCAGGTGCACGGCTCTATTTCCTCCTCCAGCACTTGTCAAACAGTCCATAAAGCACCCAGGACGGCCCTGAGTGAAAGAGGGCCGTAGTAGGGTGCTCCTATAGCGGGCATTAAAATCAGAATGACCGTTAAATGCATTTATGACCATATTTGTGTTTTTGGGTTACCAGATGCACGGTTTCAATCACCAGGTGCACGGCTCTATTTCCTCCTCCAGCACTTGTCAAACAGTCCATAAAGCACCCAGGACGGCCCTGAGTGAAAGAGGGCCGTAGTAGGGTGCTCCTATAGCGGGCATTAAAATCAGAATGACCGTTAAATGCATTTATGACCATATTTGTGTTTTTGGGTTACCGCTTGTATAGCAATCAGTATCCATCGTGAAATTTCAAAGTGTCCATAATGCACTCAGGTCGCCCCCGACAGAGAGAGGGCCGTAGTAGGGTGTTTCCATAGCGGGCATTAATATCAGAATGACCCTTAAATGCATTTAGGACCATATTTGAATTTTTGGGTTACCAGATGCACGTTTTCAATCACCAGGTGCACGGTTTCAATCACCAGGTGCACGGCTCTATTTCCTCCTCCAGCACTTGTCAAACAGTCCATAAAGCACCCAGGACGGCCCTGAGTGAAAGAGGGCCGTAGTAGGGTGCTCCTATAGCGGGCATTAAAATCAGAATGACCGTTAAATGCATTTATGACCATATTTGTGTTTTTGGGTTACCAGATGCACGGTTTCAATCACCAGGTGCACGGCTCTATTTCCTCCTCCAGCACTTGTCAAACAGTCCATAAAGCACCCAGGACGGCCCTGAGTGAAAGAGGGCCGTAGTAGGGTGCTCCTATAGCGGGCATTAAAATCAGAATGACCGTTAAATGCATTTATGACCATATTTGTGTTTTTGGGTTACCGCTTGTATAGCAATCAGTATCCATCGTGAAATTTCAAAGTGTCCATAATGCACTCAGGTCGCCCCCGACAGAGAGAGGGCCGTAGTAGGGTGTTTCCATAGCGGGCATTAATATCAGAATGACCCTTAAATGCATTTAGGACCATATTTGAATTTTTGGGTTACCAGATGCACGTTTTCAATCACCAGGTGCACGGTTTCAATCACCAGGTGCACGGCTCTATTTCCTCCTCCAGCACTTGTCAAACAGTCCATAAAGCACCCAGGACGGCCCTGAGTGAAAGAGGGCCGTAGTAGGGTGCTCCTATAGCGGGCATTAAAATCAGAATGACCGTTAAATGCATTTATGACCATATTTGTGTTTTTGGGTTACCAGATGCACGGTTTCAATCACCAGGTGCACGGCTCTATTTCCTCCTCCAGCACTTGTCAAACAGTCCATAAAGCACCCAGGACGGCCCTGAGTGAAAGAGGGCCGTAGTAGGGTGCTCCTATAGCGGGCATTAAAATCAGAATGACCGTTAAATGCATTTATGACCATATTTGTGTTTTTGGGTTACCAGATGCACGGTTTCAATCACCAGGTGCACGGCTCTATTTCCTCCTCCAGCACTTGTCAAACAGTCCATAAAGCACCCAGGACGGCCCTGAGTGAAAGAGGGCCGTAGTAGGGTGCTCCTATAGCGGGCATTAAAATCAGAATGACCGTTAAATGCATTTATGACCATATTTGTGTTTTTGGGTTACCGCTTGTATAGCAATCAGTATCCATCGTGAAATTTCAAAGTGTCCATAATGCACTCAGGTCGCCCCCGACAGAGAGAGGGCCGTAGTAGGGTGTTTCCATAGCGGGCATTAATATCAGAATGACCCTTAAATGCATTTAGGACCATATTTGAATTTTTGGGTTACCAGATGCACGTTTTCAATCACCAGGTGCACGGTTTCAATCACCAGGTGCACGGCTCTATTTCCTCCTCCAGCACTTGTCAAACAGTCCATAAAGCACCCAGGACGGCCCTGAGTGAAAGAGGGCCGTAGTAGGGTGCTCCTATAGCGGGCATTAAAATCAGAATGACCGTTAAATGCATTTATGACCATATTTGTGTTTTTGGGTTACCAGATGCACGGTTTCAATCACCAGGTGCACGGCTCTATTTCCTCCTCCAGCACTTGTCAAACAGTCCATAAAGCACCCAGGACGGCCCTGAGTGAAAGAGGGCCGTAGTAGGGTGCTCCTATAGCGGGCATTAAAATCAGAATGACCGTTAAATGCATTTATGACCATATTTGTGTTTTTGGGTTACCGCTTGTATAGCAATCAGTATCCATCGTGAAATTTCAAAGTGTCCATAATGCACTCAGGTCGCCCCCGACAGAGAGAGGGCCGTAGTAGGGTGTTTCCATAGCGGGCATTAATATCAGAATGACCCTTAAATGCATTTAGGACCATATTTGAATTTTTGGGTTACCAGATGCACGTTTTCAATCACCAGGTGCACGGTTTCAATCACCAGGTGCACGGCTCTATTTCCTCCTCCAGCACTTGTCAAACAGTCCATAAAGCACCCAGGACGGCCCTGAGTGAAAGAGGGCCGTAGTAGGGTGCTCCTATAGCGGGCATTAAAATCAGAATGACCGTTAAATGCATTTATGACCATATTTGTGTTTTTGGGTTACCAGATGCACGGTTTCAATCACCAGGTGCACGGCTCTATTTCCTCCTCCAGCACTTGTCAAACAGTCCATAAAGCACCCAGGACGGCCCTGAGTGAAAGAGGGCCGTAGTAGGGTGCTCCTATAGCGGGCATTAAAATCAGAATGACCGTTAAATGCATTTATGACCATATTTGTGTTTTTGGGTTACCAGATGCACGGTTTCAATCACCAGGTGCACGGCTCTATTTCCTCCTCCAGCACTTGTCAAACAGTCCATAAAGCACCCAGGACGGCCCTGAGTGAAAGAGGGCCGTAGTAGGGTGCATCCTATAGCGGGCATTAAAATCAGAATGACCGTTAAATTGCATTTATGACCATATTTGGGTTTTTGGGTTACAGATGCCACGGTTTCAATCACCAGGTGCACGGCTCTATTTCCTCCTCCAGCACTTGTCAAACAGTCCATAAAGCACCCAGGACGGCCCTGAGTGAAAGAGGGCCGTAGTAGGGTGCTCCTATAGCGGGCATTAAAATCAGAATGACCGTTAAATGCATTTATGACCATATTTGTGTTTTTGGGTTACCGCTTGTATAGCAATCAGTATCCATCGTGAAATTTCAAAGTGTCCATAATGCACTCAGGTCGCCCCCGACAGAGAGAGGGCCGTAGTAGGGGTGTTTCCATAGCGGGCATTAATATCAGAATGACCCTTAAATGCATTTAGGACCATATTTGAATTTTTGGGTTACCAGATGCACGTTTCAATCACCAGGTGCACGGTTTCAATCACCAGGTGCACGGCTCTATTTCCTCCTCCAGCACTTGTCAAACAGTCCATAAAGCACCCAGGACGGCCCTGAGTGAAAGAGGGCCGTAGTAGGGTGCTCCTATAGCGGGCATTAAAATCAGAATGACCGTTAAAATGCATTTATGACCATATTTGTGTTTTTGGGTTACCAGATGCACGGTTTCAATCACCAGGTGCACGGCTCTATTTCCTCCTCCAGCACTTGTCAAACAGTCCATAAAGCACCCAGGACGGCCCTGAGTGAAAGAGGGCCGTAGTAAGGGTGCTCCTATAGCGGGCATTAAATCAGAATGACCGTTAAATGCATTTATGACCATATTTGTGTTTTTGGGTTACCGCTTGTATAGCAATCAGTATCCATCGTGAAATTTCAAAGTGTCCATAATGCACTCAGGTCGCCCCCGACAGAGAGAGGGCCGTAGTAGGGTGTTTCCATAGCGGGCATTAATATCAGAATGACCCTTAAATGCATTTAGGACCATATTTGAATTTTTGGGTTACCAGATGCACGTTTTCAATCACCAGGTGCACGGTTTCAATCACCAGGTGCACGGCTCTATTTCCTCCTCCAGCACTTGTCAAACAGTCCATAAAGCACCCAGGACGGCCCTGAGTGAAAGAGGGCCGTAGTAGGGTGCTCCTATAGCGGGCATTAAAATCAGAATGACCGTTAAATGCATTTATGACCATATTTGTGTTTTTGGGTTACCAGATGCACGGTTTCAATCACCAGGTGCACGGCTCTATTTCCTCCTCCAGCACTTGTCAAACAGTCATAAAGCACCCAGGACGGCCCTGAGTGAAAGAGGGCCGTAGTAGGGTGCTCCTATAGCGGGCATTAAAATCAGAATGACCGTTAAATGCATTTATGACCATATTTGTGTTTTTGGGTTACCGCTTGTATAGCAATCAGTATCCATCGTGAAATTTCAAAGTGTCCATAATGCACTCAGGTCAGCCCCGACAGAGAGAGGGGCCGTAGTAGGGTGTTTCCATAGCGGCATTAATATCAGAATGACCCTTAAATGCAGTTAGGACATATTTGAATTTTTGGGTTACCAGATGCACGTTTTCAATCACCAGGTGCACGGTTTCAATCACCAGGTGCACGGCTCTATTTCCTCCTCCAGCACTTGTCAAACAGTCCATAAAGCACCCAGGGACGGCCCTGAGTGAAAGAGGGCCGTAGTAGGGTGCTCCTATAGCGGGCATTAAAATCAGAATGACCGTTAAATGCATTTATGACCATATTGTGTTTTTGGGTTACCAGATGCACGGTTTCAATCACCAGGTGCACGGCTCTATTCCTCCTCCAGCACTTGTCAACAGTCCATAAAGCACCCAGGGACGGCCCTGAGTGAAAGAGGGCCGTAGTAGGGTGCTCCTATAGTCGGGCATTAAAATCAGAATGACCGTATAATGCATTTATACCATATTGTGTTTTGGGTTACCGCTTGTATAGCATCAGTATCCATCGTGAAATTTCAAAGTGTCCATAATGCACTCAGGGTCGCCCCCGACAGAGAGAGGGCCGTAGTAGGGTGTTTCCTAGCGGGCATTAATATCAGAATGACCCTTAATGCATTTAGGACCATAGTTGAATTTTTGGGTTACCAGATGCACGTGTTCAATCACCAGGTGCACGGTTTCAATCACCAGGTGCACGGCTGCTATTTCCGCCTCCAGCACTTGTCCAAACAGTCCATAAAGCACCCAGGGACGGCCCCTGAGTGAAAGAGGGGCCGTAGTAGGGTGCTCCTATAGCGGGCATTAAAATCAGAATGACCGTTAAATGCATTTATGACCATATTTGTGTTTTTGGGTTACCAGATGCACGGTTTCAATCACCAGGTGCACGGCTCTATTTCCTCCTCCAGCACCTGTCAAACAGTCCATAAAGCACCAGGACGGCCCTGAGTGAAAGAGGGCCGTAGTAGGGTGCTCCTATAGCGGGCATTAAAATCAGAATGACCGTTAAATGCATTTATGACCATATTTGTGTTTTTGGGTTACCAGATGCACGGTTTCAATCACCAGGTGCACGGCTCTATTTCCTCCTCCAGCACTTGTCAAACAGTCCATAAAGCACCCAGGACGGCCCTGAGTGAAAGAGGGCCGTAGTAGGGTGCTCCTATAGCGGGCATTAAAATCAGAATGACCGTTAAATGCATTTATGACCATATTTGTGTTTTTGGGTTACCGCTTGTATAGCAATCAGTATCCATCGTGAAATTTCAAAGTGTCCATAATGCACTCAGGTCGCCCCCGACAGAGAGAGGGGCCGTAGTAGGGTGTTTCCATAGCGGGCATTAATATCAGAATGACCCTTAAATGCATTTAGGACCATATTTGAATTTTTGGGTTACCAGATGCACGTTTTCAATCACCAGGTGCACGGTTTCAATCACCAGGTGCACGGCTCTATTTCCTCCTCCAGCACTTGTCAAACAGTCCATAAAGCACCCAGGACGGCCCTGAGTGAAAGAGGGCCGTAGTAGGGTGCTCCTATAGCGGGCATTAAAATCAGAATGACCGTTAAATGCATTTATGACCATATTTGTGTTTTTGGGTTACCAGATGCACGGTTTCAATCACCAGGTGCACGGCTCTATTTCCTCCTCCAGCACTTGTCAAACAGTCCATAAAGCACCCAGGACGGCCCTGAGTGAAAGAGGGCCGTAGTAGGGTGCTCCTATAGCGGGCATTAAAATCAGAATGACCGTTAAATGCATTTATGACCATATTTGTGTTTTTGGGTTACCAGATGCACGGTTTCAATCACCAGGTGCACGGCTCTATTTCCTCCTCCAGCACTTGTCAACAGTCCATAAAGCACCCAGGACGGCCCTGAGTGAAAGAGGCCGTAGTAGGGTGCTCCTATAGCGGGCATTAAAATCAGAATGACCGTTAAATGCATTTATGACCATATTTGTGTTTTTGGGTTACCAGATGCACGGTTTCAATCACCAGGTGCACGGCTCTATTTCCTCCTCCAGCACTTGTCAAACAGTCCATAAAGCACCCAGGACGGCCCTGAGTGAAAGAGGGCCGTAGTAGGGTGCTCCTATAGCGGGCATTAAAATCAGAATGACCGTTAATGCATTTATGACCATATTTGTGTTTTTGGGTTACCAGATGCACGGTTTCAATCACCAGGTGCACGGCTCTATTTCCTCCTCCAGCACTTGTCAAACAGTCCATAAAGCACCCAGGACGGCCCTGAGTGAAAGAGGGCCGTAGTAGGGTGCTCCTATAGCGGGCATTAAAATCAGAATGACGTTAAATGCATTTATGACCATATTTGTGTTTTGGGTTACCGCTTGTATAGCAATCAGTATCCATCGTGAAATTTCAAAGTGTCCATAATGCACTCAGGTCGCCCCCGACAGAGAGAGGGCCGTAGTAGGGTGTTTCCATAGCGGGCATTAATATCAGAATGACCCTTAAATGCATTTAGGACCATATTTGAATTTTTGGGTTACCAGATGCACGTTTTCAATCACCAGGTGCACGGTTTCAATCACCAGGTGCACGGCTCTATTTCCTCCTCCAGCACTTGTCAAACAGTCCATAAAGCACCCAGGACGGCCCTGAGTGAAAGAGGGCCGTAGTAGGGTGCTCCTATAGCGGGCATTAAAATCAGAATGACCGTTAAATGCATTTATGACCATATTTGTGTTTTTGGGTTACCAGATGCACGGTTTCAATCACCAGGTGCACGGCTCTATTTCCTCCTCCAGCACTTGTCAAACAGTCCATAAAGCACCCAGGACGGCCCTGAGTGAAAGAGGGCCGTAGTAGGGTGCTCCTATAGCGGGCATTAAAATCAGAATGACCGTTAAATGCATTTATGACCATATTTGTGTTTTTGGGTTACCAGATGCACGGTTTCAATCACCAGGTGCACGGCTCTATTTCCTCCTCCAGCACTTGTCAAACAGTCCATAAAGCACCCAGGACGGCCCTGAGTGAAAGAGGGCCGTAGTAGGGTGCTCCTATAGCGGGCATTAAAATCAGAATGACCGTTAAATGCATTTATGACCATATTTGTGTTTTTGGGTTACCGCTTGTATAGCAATCAGTATCCATCGTGAAATTTCAAAGTGTCCATAATGCACTCAGGTCGCCCCCGACAGAGAGAGGGCCGTAGTAGGGTGTTTCCATAGCGGGCATTAATATCAGAATGACCCTTAAATGCATTTAGGACCATATTTGAATTTTTGGGTTACCAGATGCACGTTTTCAATCACCAGGTGCACGGTTTCAATCACCAGGTGCACGGCTCTATTTCCTCCTCCAGCACTTGTCAAACAGTCCATAAAGCACCCAGGACGGCCCTGAGTGAAAGAGGGCCGTAGTAGGGTGCTCCTATAGCGGGCATTAAAATCAGAATGACCGTTAAATGCATTTATGACCATATTTGTGTTTTTGGGTTACCGCTGTTTATATCAATCATATCCATCGTGAACTTTCAAACAGTCCATAAAGCACCCAGGACGGCCCTGAGTGAAAGAGGGCCGTAGTAGGGTGCTCCATAGCGGGCATTAAAATCAGAATGACCCTTAAATGCATTTATGACCATATTTGAATTTTTGGGTTACCAGATGCACGTTTTCATCACCAGGTGCACGGTTTCAATCACCAGGTGCACGGCTCTATTTCCTCCTCCAGCACTTGTCAAACAGTCCATAAAGCACCCAGGACGGCCCTGAGTGAAAGAGGGCCGTAGTAGGGTGCTCCTATAGCGGGCATTAAAATCAGAATGACCGTTAAATGCATTTATGACCATATTTGTGTTTTTGGGTTACCGCTTGTATAGCAATCAGTATCCATCGTGAAATTTCAAAGTGTCCATAATGCACTCAGGTCGCCCCCGACAGAGAGAGGGCCGTAGTAGGGTGTTTCCATAGCGGGCATTAATATCAGAATGACCCTTAAATGCATTTAGGACCATATTTGAATTTTTGGGTTACCAGATGCACGTTTTCAATCACCAGGTGCACGGTTTCAATCACCAGGTGCACGGCTCTATTTCCTCCTCCAGCACTTGTCAAACAGTCCATAAAGCACCCAGGACGGCCCTGAGTGAAAGAGGGCCGTAGTAGGGTGCTCCTATAGCGGGCATTAAAATCAGAATGACCGTTAAATGCATTTATGACCATATTTGTGTTTTTGGGTTACCAGATGCACGGTTTCAATCACCAGGTGCACGGCTCTATTTCCTCCTCCAGCACTTGTCAAACAGTCCATAAAGCACCCAGGACGGCCCTGAGTGAAAGAGGGCCGTAGTAGGGTGCTCCTATAGCGGGCATTAAAATCAGAATGACCGTTAAATGCATTTATGACCATATTTGTGTTTTTGGGTTACCGCTTGTATAGCAATCAGTATCCATCGTGAAATTTCAAAGTGTCCATAATGCACTCAGGTCGCCCCCGACAGAGAGAGGGCCGTAGTAGGGTGTTTCCATAGCGGGCATTAATATCAGAATGACCCTTAAATGCATTTAGGACCATATTTGAATTTTTGGGTTACCAGATGCACGTTTTCAATCACCAGGTGCACGGTTTCAATCACCAGGTGCACGGCTCTATTTCCTCCTCCAGCACTTGTCAAACAGTCCATAAAGCACCCAGGACGGCCCTGAGTGAAAGAGGGCCGTAGTAGGGTGCTCCTATAGCGGGCATTAAAATCAGAATGACCGTTAAATGCATTTATGACCATATTTGTGTTTTTGGGTTACCAGATGCACGGTTTCAATCACCAGGTGCACGGCTCTATTTCCTCCTCCAGCACTTGTCAAACAGTCCATAAAGCACCCAGGACGGCCCTGAGTGAAAGAGGGCCGTAGTAGGGTGCTCCTATAGCGGGCATTAAAATCAGAATGACCGTTAAATGCATTTATGACCATATTTGTGTTTTTGGGTTACCGCTTGTATAGCAATCAGTATCCATCGTGAAATTTCAAAGTGTCCATAATGCACTCAGGTCGCCCCCGACAGAGAGAGGGCCGTAGTAGGGTGTTTCCATAGCGGGCATTAATATCAGAATGACCCTTAAATGCATTTAGGACCATATTTGAATTTTTGGGTTACCAGATGCACGTTTTCAATCACCAGGTGCACGGTTTCAATCACCAGGTGCACGGCTCTATTTCCTCCTCCAGCACTTGTCAAACAGTCCATAAAGCACCCAGGACGGCCCTGAGTGAAAGAGGGCCGTAGTAGGGTGCTCCTATAGCGGGCATTAAAATCAGAATGACCGTTAAATGCATTTATGACCATATTTGTGTTTTTGGGTTACCAGATGCACGGTTTCAATCACCAGGTGCACGGCTCTATTTCCTCCTCCAGCACTTGTCAAACAGTCCATAAAGCACCCAGGACGGCCCTGAGTGAAAGAGGGCCGTAGTAGGGTGCTCCTATAGCGGGCATTAAAATCAGAATGACCGTTAAATGCATTTATGACCATATTTGTGTTTTTGGGTTACCAGATGCACGGTTTCAATCACCAGGTGCACGGCTCTATTTCCTCCTCCAGCACTTGTCAAACAGTCCATAAAGCACCCAGGACGGCCCTGAGTGAAAGAGGGCCGTAGTAGGGTGCTCCTATAGCGGGCATTAAAATCAGAATGACCGTTAAATGCATTTATGACCATATTTGTGTTTTTGGGTTACCGCTTGTATAGCAATCAGTATCCATCGTGAAATTTCAAAGTGTCCATAATGCACTCAGGTCGCCCCCGACAGAGAGAGGGCCGTAGTAGGGTGTTTCCATAGCGGGCATTAATATCAGAATGACCCTTAAATGCATTTAGGACCATATTTGAATTTTTGGGTTACCAGATGCACGTTTTCAATCACCAGGTGCACGGTTTCAATCACCAGGTGCACGGCTCTATTTCCTCCTCCAGCACTTGTCAAACAGTCCATAAAGCACCCAGGACGGCCCTGAGTGAAAGAGGGCCGTAGTAGGGTGCTCCTATAGCGGGCATTAAAATCAGAATGACCGTTAAATGCATTTATGACCATATTTGTGTTTTTGGGTTACCAGATGCACGGTTTCAATCACCAGGTGCACGGCTCTATTTCCTCCTCCAGCACTTGTCAAACAGTCCATAAAGCACCCAGGACGGCCCTGAGTGAAAGAGGGCCGTAGTAGGGTGCTCCTATAGCGGGCATTAAAATCAGAATGACCGTTAAATGCATTTATGACCATATTTGTGTTTTTGGGTTACCGCTTGTATAGCAATCAGTATCCATCGTGAAATTTCAAAGTGTCCATAATGCACTCAGGTCGCCCCCGACAGAGAGAGGGCCGTAGTAGGGTGTTTCCATAGCGGGCATTAATATCAGAATGACCCTTAAATGCATTTAGGACCATATTTGAATTTTTGGGTTACCAGATGCACGTTTTCAATCACCAGGTGCACGGTTTCAATCACCAGGTGCACGGCTCTATTTCCTCCTCCAGCACTTGTCAAACAGTCCATAAAGCACCCAGGACGGCCCTGAGTGAAAGAGGGCCGTAGTAGGGTGCTCCTATAGCGGGCATTAAAATCAGAATGACCGTTAAATGCATTTATGACCATATTTGTGTTTTTGGGTTACCAGATGCACGGTTTCAATCACCAGGTGCACGGCTCTATTTCCTCCTCCAGCACTTGTCAAACAGTCCATAAAGCACCCAGGACGGCCCTGAGTGAAAGAGGGCCGTAGTAGGGTGCTCCTATAGCGGGCATTAAAATCAGAATGACCGTTAAATGCATTTATGACCATATTTGTGTTTTTGGGTTACCGCTTGTATAGCAATCAGTATCCATCGTGAAATTTCAAAGTGTCCATAATGCACTCAGGTCGCCCCCGAGAGAGAGGGCCGTAGTAGGGTGTTTCCATAGCGGGCATTAATATCAGAATGACCCTTAAATGCATTTAGGACCATATTTGAATTTTTGGGTTACCAGATGCACGTTTTCAATCACCAGGTGCACGGTTTCAATCACCAGGTGCACGGCTCTATTTCCTCCTCCAGCACTTGTCAAACAGTCCATAAAGCACCCAGGACGGCCCTGAGTGAAAGAGGGCCGTAGTAGGGTGCTCCTATAGCGGGCATTAAAATCAGAATGACCGTTAAATGCATTTATGACCATATTTGTGTTTTTGGGTTACCAGATGCACGGTTTCAATCACCAGGTGCACGGCTCTATTTCCTCCTCCAGCACTTGTCAAACAGTCCATAAAGCACCCAGGACGGCCCTGAGTGAAAGAGGGCCGTAGTAGGGTGCTCCTATAGCGGGCATTAAAATCAGAATGACCGTTAAATGCATTTATGACCATATTTGTGTTTTTGGGTTACCAGATGCACGGTTTCAATCACCAGGTGCACGGCTCTATTTCCTCCTCCAGCACTTGTCAAACAGTCCATAAAGCACCCAGGACGGCCCTGAGTGAAAGAGGGCCGTAGTAGGGTGCTCCTATAGCGGGCATTAAAATCAGAATGACCGTTAAATGCATTTATGACCATATTTGTGTTTTTGGGTTACCAGATGCACGGTTTCAATCACCAGGTGCACGGCTCTATTTCCTCCTCCAGCACTTGTCAAACAGTCCATAAAGCACCCAGGACGGCCCTGAGTGAAAGAGGGCCGTAGTAGGGTGCTCCTATAGCGGGCATTAAAATCAGAATGACCGTTAAATGCATTTATGACCATATTTGTGTTTTTGGGTTACCGCTTGTATAGCAATCAGTATCCATCGTGAAATTTCAAAGTGTCCATAATGCACTCAGGTCGCCCCCGACAGAGAGAGGGCCGTAGTAGGGTGTTTCCATAGCGGGCATTAATATCAGAATGACCCTTAAATGCATTTAGGACCATATTTGAATTTTTGGGTTACCAGATGCACGTTTTCAATCACCAGGTGCACGGTTTCAATCACCAGGTGCACGGCTCTATTTCCTCCTCCAGCACTTGTCAAACAGTCCATAAAGCACCCAGGACGGCCCTGAGTGAAAGAGGGCCGTAGTAGGGTGCTCCTATAGCGGGCATTAAAATCAGAATGACCGTTAAATGCATTTATGACCATATTTGTGTTTTTGGGTTACCAGATGCACGGTTTCAATCACCAGGTGCACGGCTCTATTTCCTCCTCCAGCACTTGTCAAACAGTCCATAAAGCACCCAGGACGGCCCTGAGTGAAAGAGGGCCGTAGTAGGGTGCTCCTATAGCGGGCATTAAAATCAGAATGACCGTTAAATGCATTTATGACCATATTTGTGTTTTTGGGTTACCGCTTGTATAGCAATCAGTATCCATCGTGAAATTTCAAAGTGTCCATAATGCACTCAGGTCGCCCCCGACAGAGAGAGGGCCGTAGTAGGGTGTTTCCATAGCGGGCATTAATATCAGAATGACCCTTAAATGCATTTAGGACCATATTTGAATTTTTGGGTTACCAGATGCACGTTTTCAATCACCAGGTGCACGGTTTCAATCACCAGGTGCACGGCTCTATTTCCTCCTCCAGCACTTGTCAAACAGTCCATAAAGCACCCAGGACGGCCCTGAGTGAAAGAGGGCCGTAGTAGGGTGCTCCTATAGCGGGCATTAAAATCAGAATGACCGTTAAATGCATTTATGACCATATTTGTGTTTTTGGGTTACCAGATGCACGGTTTCAATCACCAGGTGCACGGCTCTATTTCCTCCTCCAGCACTTGTCAAACAGTCCATAAAGCACCCAGGACGGCCCTGAGTGAAAGAGGGCCGTAGTAGGGTGCTCCTATAGCGGGCATTAAAATCAGAATGACCGTTAAATGCATTTATGACCATATTTGTGTTTTTGGGTTACCGCTTGTATAGCAATCAGTATCCATCGTGAAATTTCAAAGTGTCCATAATGCACTCAGGTCGCCCCCGACAGAGAGAGGGCCGTAGTAGGGTGTTTCCATAGCGGGCATTAATATCAGAATGACCCTTAAATGCATTTAGGACCATATTTGAATTTTGGGTTACCAGATGCACGTTTTCAATCACCAGGTGCACGGTTTCAATCACCAGGTGCACGGCTCTATTTCCTCCTCCAGCACTTGTCAAACAGTCCATAAAGCACCCAGGACGGCCCTGAGTGAAAGAGGGCCGTAGTAGGGTGCTCCTATAGCGGGCATTAAAATCAGAATGACCGTTAAATGCATTTATGACCATATTTGTGTTTTTGGGTTACCAGATGCACGGTTTCAATCACCAGGTGCACGGCTCTATTTCCTCCTCCAGCACTTGTCAAACAGTCCATAAAGCACCCAGGACGGCCCTGAGTGAAAGAGGGCCGTAGTAGGGTGCTCCTATAGCGGGCATTAAAATCAGAATGACCGTTAAATGCATTTATGACCATATTTGTGTTTTTGGGTTACCGCTTGTATAGCAATCAGTATCCATCGTGAAATTTCAAAGTGTCCATAATGCACTCAGGTCGCCCCCGACAGAGAGAGGGCCGTAGTAGGGTGTTTCCATAGCGGGCATTAATATCAGAATGACCCTTAAATGCATTTAGGACCATATTTGAATTTTTGGGTTACCAGATGCACGTTTTCAATCACCAGGTGCACGGTTTCAATCACCAGGTGCACGGCTCTATTTCCTCCTCCAGCACTTGTCAAACAGTCCATAAAGCACCCAGGACGGCCCTGAGTGAAAGAGGGCCGTAGTAGGGTGCTCCTATAGCGGGCATTAAAATCAGAATGACCGTTAAATGCATTTATGACCATATTTGTGTTTTTGGGTTACCAGATGCACGGTTTCAATCACCAGGTGCACGGCTCTATTTCCTCCTCCAGCACTTGTCAAACAGTCCATAAAGCACCCAGGACGGCCCTGAGTGAAAGAGGGCCGTAGTAGGGTGCTCCTATAGCGGGCATTAAAATCAGAATGACCGTTAAATGCATTTATGACCATATTTGTGTTTTTGGGTTACCGCTTGTATAGCAATCAGTATCCATCGTGAAATTTCAAAGTGTCCATAATGCACTCAGGTCGCCCCCGACAGAGAGAGGGCCGTAGTAGGGTGTTTCCATAGCGGGCATTAATATCAGAATGACCCTTAAATGCATTTAGGACCATATTTGAATTTTTGGGTTACCAGATGCACGTTTTCAATCACCAGGTGCACGGTTTCAATCACCAGGTGCACGGCTCTATTTCCTCCTCCAGCACTTGTCAAACAGTCCATAAAGCACCCAGGACGGCCCTGAGTGAAAGAGGGCCGTAGTAGGGTGCTCCTATAGCGGGCATTAAAATCAGAATGACCGTTAAATGCATTTATGACCATATTTGTGTTTTTGGGTTACCGCTTGTATAGCAATCAGTATCCATCGTGAATTTCAAAGTGTCCATAATGCACTCAGGTCGGCCCCGACAGAGAAGAGGGCCGTAGTAGGGTGTTTCCATAGCGGGCATTAAATATCAGAATGACCCTTAAATGCATTTAGACCATATTTGAATTTTTGGTTACCAGATGCACGTTTTCAATCACCAGTGCACGGTTTCAATCACCAGGTGCACGGCTCTATTTCCTCCTCCAGCACTTGTCAAACAGTCCATAAAGCACCCAGGACGGCCCTGAGTGAAAGAGGGCCGTAGTAGGGTGCTCCTATAGCGGGCATTAAAATCAGAATGACCGTTAAATGCATTTATGACCATATTTGTGTTTTTGGGTTACCAGATGCACGGTTTCAATCACCAGGTGCACGGCTCTATTTCCTCCTCCAGCACTTGTCAAACAGTCCATAAAGCACCCAGGACGGCCCTGAGTGAAAGAGGGCCGTAGTAGGGTGCTCCTATAGCGGGCATTAAAATCAGAATGACCGTTAAATGCATTTATGACCATATTTGTGTTTTTGGGTTACCAGATGCACGGTTTCAATCACCAGGTGCACGCTCTATTTCCTCCTCCAGCACTTGTCAAACAGTCCATAAAGCACCCAGGACGGCCCTGAGTGAAAGAGGGCCGTAGTAGGGTGCTCCTATAGCGGGCATTAAAATCAGAATGACCGTTAAATGCATTTATGACCATATTTGTGTTTTTGGGTTACCGCTTGTATAGCAATCAGTATCCATCGTGAAATTTCAAAGTGTCCATAATGCACTCAGGTCGCCCCCGACAGAGAGAGGGCCGTAGTAGGGTGTTTCCATAGCGGGCATTAATATCAGAATGACCCTTAAATGCATTTAGGACCATATTTGAATTTTTGGGTTACCAGATGCACGTTTTCAATCACCAGGTGCACGGTTTCAATCACCAGGTGCACGGCTCTATTTCCTCCTCCAGCACTTGTCAAACAGTCCATAAAGCACCCAGGACGGCCCTGAGTGAAAGAGGGCCGTAGTAGGGTGCTCCTATAGCGGGCATTAAAATCAGAATGACCGTTAAATGCATTTATGACCATATTTGTGTTTTGGGTTACCAGATGCACGGTTTCAATCACCAGGTGCACGGCTCTATTTCCTCCTCCAGCACTTGTCAAACAGTCCATAAAGCACCCAGGACGGCCCTGAGTGAAAGAGGGCCCGTAGTAGGGTGCTCCTATAGCGGGCATTAAAATCAGAATGACCGTTAAATGCATTTATGACCATATTTGTGTTTTTGGGTTACCAGATGCACGGTTTCAATCACCAGGTGCACGGCTCTATTTCCTCCTCCAGCACTTGTCAAACAGTCCATAAAGCACCCAGGACGGCCCTGAGTGAAAGAGGGCCGTAGTAGGGTGCTCCTATAGCGGGCATTAAAATCAGAATGACCGTTAAATGCATTTATGACCATATTTGTGTTTTTGGTTACCGCTTGTATAGCAATCAGTATCCATCGTGAAATTTCAAAGTGTCCATAATGCACTCAGGTCGCCCCCGACAGAGAGAGGGCCGTAGTAGGGTGTTTCCATAGCGGGCATTAATATCAGAATGACCCTTAAATGCATTTAGGACCATATTTGAATTTTTGGGTTACCAGATGCACGTTTTCAATCACCAGGTGCACGGTTTCAATCACCAGGTGCACGGCTCTATTTCCTCCTCCAGCACTTGTCAAACAGTCCATAAAGCACCCAGGACGGCCCTGAGTGAAAGAGGGCCGTAGTAGGGTGCTCCTATAGCGGGCATTAAAATCAGAATGACCGTTAAATGCATTTATGACCATATTTGTGTTTTTGGGTTACCAGATGCACGGTTTCAATCACCAGGTGCACGGCTCTATTTCCTCCTCCAGCACTTGTCAAACAGTCCATAAAGCACCCAGGACGGCCCTGAGTGAAAGAGGGCCGTAGTAGGGTGCTCCTATAGCGGGCATTAAAATCAGAATGACCGTTAAATGCATTTATGACCATATTTGTGTTTTTGGGTTACCGCTTGTATAGCAATCAGTATCCATCGTGAAATTTCAAAGTGTCCATAATGCACTCAGGTCGCCCCCGACAGAGAGAGGGCCGTAGTAGTAGGGTGTTTCCATAGCGGGCATTAATATCAGAATGACCCTTAAATGCATTTAGGACCATATTTGAATTTTTGGGTTACCAGATGCACGTTTTCAATCACCAGGTGCACGGTTTCAATCACCAGGTGCACGGCTCTATTTCCTCCTCCAGCACTTGTCAAACAGTCCATAAAGCACCCAGGACGGCCCTGAGTGAAAGAGGGCCGTAGTAGGGTGCTCCTATAGCGGGCATTAAAATCAGAATGACCGTTAAATGCATTTATGACCATATTTGTGTTTTTGGGTTACCAGATGCACGGTTTCAATCACCAGGTGCACGGCTCTATTTCCTCCTCCAGCACTTGTCAAACAGTCCATAAAGCACCCAGGACGGCCCTGAGTGAAAGAGGGCCGTAGTAGGGTGCTCCTATAGCGGGCATTAAAATCAGAATGACCGTTAAATGCATTTATGACCATATTTGTGTTTTGGGTTACCGCTTGTATAGCAATCAGTATCCATCGTGAAATTTCAAAGTGTCCATAATGCACTCAGGTCGCCCCGACAGAGAGAGAGGGCCGTAGTAGGGTGTTTCCATAGCGGGCATTAATATCAGAATGACCCTTAAATGCATTTAGGACCATATTTGAATTTTTGGGTTACCAGATGCACGTTTTCAATCACCAGGTGCACGGTTTCAATCACCAGGTGCACGGCTCTATTTCCTCCTCCAGCACTTGTCAAACAGTCCATAAAGCACCCAGGACGGCCCTGAGTGAAAGAGGGCCGTAGTAGGGTGCTCCTATAGCGGGCATTAAAATCAGAATGACCGTTAAATGCATTTATGACCATATTTGTGTTTTTGGGTTACCAGATGCACGGTTTCAATCACCAGGTGCACGGCTCTATTTCCTCCTCCAGCACTTGTCAAACAGTCCATAAAGCACCCAGGACGGCCCTGAGTGAAAGAGGGCCGTAGTAGGGTGCTCCTATAGCGGGCATTAAAATCAGAATGACCGTTAAATGCATTTATGACCATATTTGTGTTTTGGGTTACCAGATGCACGGTTTCAATCACCAGGTGCACGGCTCTATTTCCTCCTCCAGCACTTGTCAAACAGTCCATAAAGCACCCAGGACGGCCCTGAGTGAAAGAGGGCCGTAGTAGGGTGCTCCTATAGCGGGCATTAAATCAAATCAGAATGACCGTTAAATGCATTTATGACCATATGTGTTTTGGGTTACCGCTTGTATAGCAATCAGTATCCATCGTGAAATTTCAAAGTGTCCATAATGCACTCAGGTCGCCCCCGACAGAGAGAGGGCCGTAGTAGGGTGTTTCCATAGCGGGCATTAATATCAGAATGACCCTTAAATGCATTTAGGACCATATTTGAATTTTTGGGTTACCAGATGCACGTTTTCAATCACCAGGTGCACGGTTTCAATCACCAGGTGCACGGCTCTATTTCCTCCTCCAGCACTTGTCAAACAGTCCATAAAGCACCCAGGACGGCCCTGAGTGAAAGAGGGCCGTAGTAGGGTGCTCCTATAGCGGGCATTAAAATCAGAATGACCGTTAAATGCATTTATGACCATATTTGTGTTTTTGGGTTACCAGATGCACGGTTTCAATCACCAGGTGCACGGCTCTATTTCCTCCTCCAGCACTTGTCAAACAGTCCATAAAGCACCCAGGACGGCCCTGAGTGAAAGAGGGCCGTAGTAGGGTGCTCCTATAGCGGGCATTAAAATCAGAATGACCGTTAAATGCATTTATGACCATATTTGTGTTTTTGGGTTACCAGATGCACGGTTTCAATCACCAGGTGCACGGCTCTATTTCCTCCTCCAGCACTTGTCAAAAGTCCATAAAGCACCCAGGACGGCCCTGAGTGAAAGAGGGCCGTAGTAGGGTGCTCCTATAGCGGGCATTAAAATCAGAATGACCGTTAAATGCATTTATGACCATATTTGTGTTTTTGGGTTACCGCTTGTATAGCAATCAGTATCCATCGTGAAATTTCAAAGTGTCCATAATGCACTCAGGTCGCCCCCGACAGAGAGAGGGCCGTAGTAGGGTGTTTCCATAGCGGGCATTAATATCAGAATGACCCTTAAATGCATTTAGGACCATATTTGAATTTTTGGTTACCAGATGCACGTTTTCAATCACCAGGTGCACGGTTTCAATCACCAGGTGCACGGCTCTATTTCCTCCTCCAGCACTTGTCAAACAGTCCATAAAGCACCCAGGACGGCCCTGAGTGAAAGAGGGCCGTAGTAGGGTGCTCCTATAGCGGGCATTAAAATCAGAATGACCGTTAAATGCATTTATGACCATATTTGTGTTTTTGGGTTACCAGATGCACGGTTTCAATCACCAGGTGCACGGCTCTATTTCCTCCTCCAGCACTTGTCAAACAGTCCATAAAGCACCCAGGACGGCCCTGAGTGAAAGAGGGCCGTAGTAGGGTGCTCCTATAGCGGGCATTAAAATCAGAATGACCGTTAAATGCATTTATGACCATATTTGTGTTTTTGGGTTACCGCTTGTATAGCAATCAGTATCCATCGTGAAATTTCAAAGTGTCCATAATGCACTCAGGTCGCCCCGACAGAGAGAGGGCCGTAGTAGGGTGTTTCCATAGCGGGCATTAATATCAGAATGACCCTTAAATGCATTTAGGACCATATTTGAATTTTTGGGTTACCAGATGCACGTTTCAATCACCAGGTGCACGGTTTCAATCACCAGGTGCACGGCTCTATTTCCTCCTCCAGCACTTGTCAAACAGTCCATAAAGCACCCAGGACGGCCCTGAGTGAAAGAGGGCCGTAGTAGGGTGCTCCTATAGCGGGCATTAAAATCAGAATGACCGTTAAATGCATTTATGACCATATTTGTGTTTTTGGGTTACCAGATGCACGGTTTCAATCACCAGGTGCACGGCTCTATTTCCTCCTCCAGCACTTGTCAAACAGTCCATAAAGCACCCAGGACGGCCCTGAGTGAAAGAGGGGCCGTAGTAGGGTGCTCCTATAGCGGGCATTAAAATCAGAATGACCGTTAAATGCATTTATGACCATATTTGTGTTTTTGGGTTACCAGATGCACGGTTTCAATCACCAGGTGCACGGCTCTATTTCCTCCTCCAGCACTTGTCAAACAGTCCATAAAGCACCCAGGACGGCCCTGAGTGAAAGAGGGCCGCGTAGTGTGGTGCTCCTATAGCGGGCATTAAAATCAGAATGACCGTTAAATGCATTTATGACCATATTTGTGTTTTGGGTTACCGCTTGTATAGCAATCAGTATCCATCGTGAAATTTCAAAGTGTCCATAATGCACTCAGGTCGCCCCCGACAGAGAGAGGGCCGTAGTAGGGTGTTTCCATAGCGGGCATTAATATCAGAATGACCTTAAATGCATTTAGGACCATATTTGAATTTTTGGGTTACCAGATGCACGTTTTCAATCACCAGGTGCACGGTTTCAATCACCAGGTGCACGGCTCTATTTCCTCCTCCAGCACTTGTCAAACAGTCCATAAAGCACCCAGGACGGCCCTGAGTGAAAGAGGGCCGTAGTAGGGTGCTCCTATAGCGGGCATTAAAATCAGAATGACCGTTAAATGCATTTATGACCATATTTGTGTTTTGGGTTACCAGATGCACGGTTTCAATCACCAGGTGCACGGCTCTATTTCCTCCTCCAGCACTTGTCAAACAGTCCATAAAGCACCCAGGACGGCCCTGAGTGAAAGAGGGCCGTAGTAGGGTGCTCCTATAGCGGGCATTAAAATCAGAATGACCGTTAAATGCATTTATGACCATATTTGTGTTTTTGGGTTACCGCTTGTATAGCAATCAGTATCCATCGTGAAATTTCAAAGTGTCCATAATGCACTCAGGTCGCCCCGACAGAGAGAGGGCCGTAGTAGGGTGTTTCCATAGCGGGCATTAATATCAGAATGACCCTTAAATGCATTTAGGACCATATTTGAATTTTTGGGTTACCAGATGCACGTTTTCAATCACCAGGTGCACGGTTTCAATCACCAGGTGCACGGCTCTATTTCCTCCTCCAGCACTTGTCAAACAGTCCATAAAGCACCCAGGACGGCCCTGAGTGAAAGAGGGCCGTAGTAGGGTGCTCCTATAGCGGGCATTAAAATCAGAATGACCGTTAAATGCATTTATGACCATATTTGTGTTTTTGGGTTACCAGATGCACGGTTTCAATCACCAGGTGCACGGCTCTATTTCCTCCTCCAGCACTTGTCAAACAGTCCATAAAGCACCCAGGACGGCCCTGAGTGAAAGAGGGCCGTAGTAGGGTGCGCTATAGCGGGCATTAAAATCAGAGAGACCGTTTTATAAATGAATTTTTATGACCAATATTGTGTTTGGGTTACCAGATGCACGGTTTCAATCACCAGGTGCACGGCTCTATTCCTCCTCCAGCACTTGTCAAACAGTCCATAAAGCACCCAGGACGGCCCTGAGTGAAAGAGGGCCGTAGTAGGGTGCTCCTATAGCGGGCATTAAAATCAGAATGACGTTAAATGCATTTATGACCATATTTGTGTTTTGGGTTACCAGATGCACGGTTTCAATCACCAGGTGCACGGCTTATTTCTCCTCCAGCACTTGTCAAACAGTCCATAAAGCACCCAGGACGGCCTGAGTGAAAGAGGGCCGTAGTAGGGTGCTGCTCATAGCGGGCATTAAAATCAGAATGACCGTTAAATGCATTTATGACCATATTTGTGTTTTGGGTTACCGTTGTATAGCAATCAGTATCCATCGTGAAATTTCAAAGTGTCCATAATGCACTCAGGTCGCCCCCGACAGAGAGAGGGCCGTAGTAGGGTGTTTCCATAGCGGGCATTAATATCAGAATGACCCTTAAATGCATTTAGGACCATATTTGAATTTTTGGGTTACCAGATGCACGTTTTCAATCACCAGGTGCACGGGTTCAATCACCAGGTGCACGGCTCTATTTCCTCCTCCAGCACTTGTCAAACAGTCCATAAAGCACCCAGGACGGCCCTGAGTGAAAGAGGGCCGTAGTAGGGTGCTCCTATAGCGGGCATTAAAATCAGAATGACCGTTAAATGCATTTATGACCATATTTGTGTTTTTGGGTTACCAGATGCACGGTTTCAATCACCAGGTGCACGGCTCTATTTCCTCCTCCAGCACTTGTCAAACAGTCCATAAAGCACCCAGGACGGCCCTGAGTGAAAGAGGGCCGTAGTAGGGTGCTCCTATAGCGGGCATTAAAATCAGAATGACCGTTAAATGCATTTATGACCATATTTGTGTTTTTGGGTTACCGCTTGTATAGCAATCAGTATCCATCGTGAAATTTCAAAGTGTCCATAATGCACTCAGGTCGCCCCGACAGAGAGAGGGCCGTAGTAGGGTGTTCCATAGCGGGCATTAATATCAGAATGACCCTTAAATGCATTTAGGACCATATTTGAATTTTTGGGTTACCAGATGCACGTTTTCAATCACCAGGTGCACGGTTTCAATCACCAGGTGCACGGCTCTATTTCCTCCTCCAGCACTTGTCAAACAGTCCATAAAGCACCCAGGACGGCCCTGAGTGAAAGAGGGCCGTAGTAGGGTGCTCCTATAGCGGGCATTAAAATCAGAATGACCGTTAAATGCATTTATGACCATATTTGTGTTTTTGGGTTACCAGATGCACGGTTTCAATCACCAGGTGCACGGCTCTATTTCCTCCTCCAGCACTTGTCAAACAGTCCATAAAGCACCCAGGACGGCCCTGAGTGAAAGAGGGCCGTAGTAGGGTGCTCCTATAGCGGGCATTAAAATCAGAATGACCGTTAAATGCATTTATGACCATATTTGTGTTTTTGGGTTACCGCTTGTATAGCAATCAGTATCCATCGTGAAATTTCAAAGTGTCCATAATGCACTCAGGTCGCCCCCGACAGAGAGAGGGCCGTAGTAGGGTGTTTCCATAGCGGGCATTAATATCAGAATGACCCTTAAATGCATTTAGGACCATATTTGAATTTTTGGGTTACCAGATGCACGTTTTCAATCACCAGGTGCACGGTTTCAATCACCAGGTGCACGGCTCTATTTCCTCCTCCAGCACTTGTCAAACAGTCCATAAAGCACCCAGGACGGCCCTGAGTGAAAGAGGGCCGTAGTAGGGTGCTCCTATAGCGGGCATTAAAATCAGAATGACCGTTAAATGCATTTATGACCATATTTGTGTTTTTGGGTTACCAGATGCACGGTTTCAATCACCAGGTGCACGGCTCTATTTCCTCCTCCAGCACTTGTCAAACAGTCCATAAAGCACCCAGGACGGCCCTGAGTGAAAGAGGGCCGTAGTAGGGTGCTCCTATAGCGGGCATTAAAATCAGAATGACCGTTAAATGCATTTATGACCATATTTGTGTTTTTGGGTTACCGCTTGTATAGCAATCAGTATCCATCGTGAAATTTCAAAGTGTCCATAATGCACTCAGGTCGCCCCGACAGAGAGAGGGCCGTAGTAGGGTGTTTCCATAGCGGGCATTAATATCAGAATGACCCTTAAATGCATTTAGGACCATATTTGAATTTTTGGGTTACCAGATGCACGTTTTCAATCACCAGGTGCACGGTTTCAATCACCAGGTGCACGGCTCTATTTCCTCCTCCAGCACTTGTCAAACAGTCCATAAAGCACCCAGGACGGCCCTGAGTGAAAGAGGGCCGTAGTAGGGTGCTCCTATAGCGGGCATTAAAATCAGAATGACCGTTAAATGCATTTATGACCATATTTGTGTTTTGGGTTACCAGATGCACGGTTTCAATCACCAGGTGCACGGCTCTATTTCCTCCTCCAGCACTTGTCAAACAGTCCATAAAGCACCCAGGACGGCCCTGAGTGAAAGAGGGCCGTAGTAGGGTGCTCCTATAGCGGGCATTAAAATCAGAATGACCGTTAAATGCATTTATGACCATATTTGTGTTTTTGGGTTACCGCTTGTATAGCAATCAGTATCCATCGTGAAATTTCAAAGTGTCCATAATGCACTCAGGTCGCCCCCGACAGAGAGAGGGCCGTAGTAGGGTGTTTCCATAGCGGGCATTAATATCAGAATGACCCTTAAATGCATTTAGGACCATATTTGAATTTTTGGGTTACCAGATGCACGTTTTCAATCACCAGGTGCACGGTTTCAATCACCAGGTGCACGGCTCTATTTCCTCCTCCAGCACTTGTCAAACAGTCCATAAAGCACCCAGGACGGCCCTGAGTGAAAGAGGGCCGTAGTAGGGTGCTCCTATAGCGGGCATTAAAATCAGAATGACCGTTAAATGCATTTATGACCATATTTGTGTTTTTGGGTTACCAGATGCACGGTTTCAATCACCAGGTGCACGGCTCTATTTCCTCCTCCAGCACTTGTCAAACAGTCCATAAAGCACCCAGGACGGCCCTGAGTGAAAGAGGGCCGTAGTAGGGGGTGCTCCTATAGCGGGCATTAAAATCAGAATGACCGTTAAATGCATTTATGACCATATTTGTGTTTTTGGGTTACCGCTTGTATAGCAATCAGTATCCATCGTGAAATTTCAAAGTGTCCATAATGCACTCAGGTCGCCCCCGACAGAGAGAGGGCCGTAGTAGGGTGTTTCCATAGCGGGCATTAATATCAGAATGACCCTTAAATGCATTTAGGACCATATTTGAATTTTTGGGTTACCAGATGCACGTTTTCAATCACCAGGTGCACGGTTTCAATCACCAGGTGCACGGCTCTATTTCCTCCTCCAGCACTTGTCAAACAGTCCATAAAGCACCCAGGACGGCCCTGAGTGAAAGAGGGCCGTAGTAGGGTGCTCCTATAGCGGGCATTAAAATCAGAATGACCGTTAAATGCATTTATGACCATATTTGTGTTTTTGGGTTACCAGATGCACGGTTTCAATCACCAGGTGCACGGCTCTATTTCCTCCTCCAGCACTTGTCAAACAGTCCATAAAGCACCCAGGACGGCCCTGAGTGAAAGAGGGCCGTAGTAGGGTGCTCCTATAGCGGGCATTAAAATCAGAATGACCGTTAAATGCATTTATGACCATATTTGTGTTTTTGGGTTACCGCTTGTATAGCAATCAGTATCCATCGTGAAATTTCAAAGTGTCCATAATGCACTCAGGTCGCGCCCCGACAGAGAGAGGGCCGTAGTAGGGTGTTCCATAGCGGGCATTAAATCAGAATGACCCTTAAATGCATTTAGGACCATATTTGAATTTTGGGTTACCAGATGCACGTTTTCAATCACCAGGTGCACGGTTTCAATCACCAGGTGCACGGCTCTATTTCTCCTCCAGCACTTGTCAAACAGTCCATAAAGCACCCAGGACGGCCCTGAGTGAAAGAGGGCCGTAGTAGGGTGCTCCTATAGCGGGCATTAAAATCAGAATGACCGTTAAATGCATTTATGACCATATTTGTGTTTTTGGGTTACCAGATGCACGGTTTCAATCACCAGGTGCACGGCTCTATTTCCTCCTCCAGCACTTGTCAAACAGTCCATAAAGCACCCAGGACGGCCCTGAGTGAAAGAGGGCCGTAGTAGGGTGCTCCTATAGCGGGCATTAAAATCAGAATGACCGTTAAATGCATTTATGACCATATTTGTGTTTTGGGTTACCGCTTGTATAGCAATCAGTATCCATCGTGAAATTTCAAAGTGTCCATAATGCACTCAGGTCGCCCCCGACAGAGAGAGGGCCGTAGTAGGGTGTTTCCATAGCGGGCATTAATATCAGAATGACCCTTAAATGCATTTAGGACCATATTTGAATTTTTGGGTTACCAGATGCACGTTTTCAATCACCAGGTGCACGGTTTCAATCACCAGGTGCACGGCTCTATTTCCTCCTCCAGCACTTGTCAAACAGTCCATAAAGCACCCAGGACGGCCCTGAGTGAAAGAGGGCCGTAGTAGGGTGCTCCTATAGCGGGCATTAAAATCAGAATGACCGTTAAATGCATTTATGACCATATTTGTGTTTTTGGGTTACCAGATGCACGGTTTCAATCACCAGGTGCACGGCTCTATTTCCTCCTCCAGCACTTGTCAAACAGTCCATAAAGCACCCAGGACGGCCCTGAGTGAAAGAGGGCCGTAGTAGGGTGCTCCTATAGCGGGCATTAAAATCAGAATGACCGTTAAATGCATTTATGACCATATTTGTGTTTTTGGGTTACCGCTTGTATAGCAATCAGTATCCATCGTGAAATTTCAAAGTGTCCATAATGCACTCAGGTCGCCCCGACAGAGAGAGGGCCGTAGTAGGGGTTTCCATAGCGGGCATTAATATCAGAATGACCCTTAAATGCATTTAGGACCATATTTGAATTTTTGGGTTACCAGATGCACGTTTTCAATCACCAGGTGCACGGTTTCAATCACCAGGTGCACGGCTCTATTTCCTCCTCCAGCACTTGTCAAACAGTCCATAAAGCACCCAGGACGGCCCTGAGTGAAAGAGGGCCGTAGTAGGGTGCTCCTATAGCGGGCATTAAAATCAGAATGACCGTTAAATGCATTTATGACCATATTTGTGTTTTTGGGTTACCAGATGCACGGTTTCAATCACCAGGTGCACGGCTCTATTTCCTCCTCCAGCACTTGTCAAACAGTCCATAAAGCACCCAGGACGGCCCTGAGTGAAAGAGGGCCGTAGTAGGGTGCTCCTATAGCGGGCATTAAAATCAGAATGACCGTTAAATGCATTTATGACCATATTTGTGTTTTGGGTTACCGCTTGTATAGCAATCAGTATCCATCGTGAAATTTCAAAGTGTCCATAATGCACTCAGGTCGCCCCCGACAGAGAGAGGGCCGTAGTAGGGTGTTTCCATAGCGGGCATTAATATCAGAATGACCCTTAAATGCATTTAGGACCATATTTGAATTTTGGGTTACCAGATGCACGTTTTCAATCACCAGGTGCACGGTTTCAATCACCAGGTGCACGGCTCTATTTCCTCCTCCAGCACTTGTCAAACAGTCCATAAAGCACCCAGGACGGCCCTGAGTGAAAGAGGGCCGTAGTAGGGTGCTCCTATAGCGGGCATTAAAATCAGAATGACCGTTAAATGCATTTATGACCATATTTGTGTTTTTGGGTTACCAGATGCACGGTTTCAATCACCAGGTGCACGGCTCTATTTCCTCCTCCAGCACTTGTCAAACAGTCCATAAAGCACCCAGGACGGCCCTGAGTGAAAGAGGGCCGTAGTAGGGTGCTCCTATAGCGGGCATTAAAATCAGAATGACCGTTAAATGCATTTATGACCATATTTGTGTTTTTGGGTTACCGCTTGTATAGCAATCAGTATCCATCGTGAAATTTCAAAGTGTCCATAATGCACTCAGGTCGCCCCCGACAGAGAGAGGGCCGTAGTAGGGTGTTTCCATAGCGGGCATTAATATCAGAATGACCCTTAAATGCATTTAGGACCATATTTGAATTTTTGGGTTACCAGATGCACGTTTTCAATCACCAGGTGCACGGTTTCAATCACCAGGTGCACGGCTCTATTTCCTCCTCCAGCACTTGTCAAACAGTCCATAAAGCACCCAGGACGGCCCTGAGTGAAAGAGGGCCGTAGTAGGGTGCTCCTATAGCGGGCATTAAAATCAGAATGACCGTTAAATGCATTTATGACCATATTTGTGTTTTTGGGTTACCAGATGCACGGTTTCAATCACCAGGTGCACGGCTCTATTTCCTCCTCCAGCACTTGTCAAACAGTCCATAAAGCACCCAGGACGGCCCTGAGTGAAAGAGGGCCGTAGTAGGGTGCTCCTATAGCGGGCATTAAAATCAGAATGACCGTTAAATGCATTTATGACCATATTTGTGTTTTTGGGTTACCGCTTGTATAGCAATCAGTATCCATCGTGAAATTTCAAAGTGTCCATAATGCACTCAGGTCGCCCCCGACAGAGAGAGGGCCGTAGTAGGGTTTCCATAGCGGGCATTAATATCAGAATGACCCTTAAATGCATTTAGGACCATATTTGAATTTTTGGGTTACCAGATGCACGTTTTCAATCACCAGGTGCACGGTTTCAATCACCAGGTGCACGGCTCTATTTCCTCCTCCAGCACTTGTCAAACAGTCCATAAAGCACCCAGGACGGCCCTGAGTGAAAGAGGGCCGTAGTAGGGTGCTCCTATAGCGGGCATTAAAATCAGAATGACCGTTAAATGCATTTATGACCATATTTGTGTTTTTGGGTTACCAGATGCACGGTTTCAATCACCAGGTGCACGGCTCTATTTCCTCCTCCAGCACTTGTCAAACAGTCCATAAAGCACCCAGGACGGCCCTGAGTGAAAGAGGGCCGTAGTAGGGTGCTCCTATAGCGGGCATTAAAATCAGAATGACCGTTAAATGCATTTATGACCATATTTGTGTTTTTGGGTTACCGCTTGTATAGCAATCAGTATCCATCGTGAAATTTCAAAGTGTCCATAATGCACTCAGGTCGCCCCCGACAGAGAGAGGGCCGTAGTAGGGTGTTTCCATAGCGGGCATTAATATCAGAATGACCCTTAAATGCATTTAGGACCATATTTGAATTTTTGGGTTACCAGATGCACGTTTTCAATCACCAGGTGCACGGTTTCAATCACCAGGTGCACGGCTCTATTTCCTCCTCCAGCACTTGTCAAACAGTCCATAAAGCACCCAGGACGGCCCTGAGTGAAAGAGGGCCGTAGTAGGGTGCTCCTATAGCGGGCATTAAAATCAGAATGACCGTTAAATGCATTTATGACCATATTTGTGTTTTGGGTTACCGCTTGTATAGCAATCAGTATCCATCGTGAAATTTCAAAGTGTCCATAATGCACTCAGGTCGCCCCCGACAGAGAGAGGGCCGTAGTAGGGTGTTTCCATAGCGGGCATTAATATCAGAATGACCTTAAATGCATTTAGGACCATATTTGAATTTTTGGGTTACCAGATGCACGTTTTCAATCACCAGGTGCACGGTTTCAATCACCAGGTGCACGGCTCTATTTCCTCCTCCAGCACTTGTCAAACAGTCCATAAAGCACCCAGGACGGCCCTGAGTGAAAGAGGGCCGTAGTAGGGTGCTCCTATAGCGGGCATTAAAATCAGAATGACCGTTAAATGCATTTATGACCATATTTGTGTTTTTGGGTTACCAGATGCACGGTTTCAATCACCAGGTGCACGGCTCTATTTCCTCCTCCAGCACTTGTCAAACAGTCCATAAAGCACCCAGGACGGCCCTGAGTGAAAGAGGGCCGTAGTAGGGTGCTCCTATAGCGGGCATTAAAATCAGAATGACCGTTAAATGCATTTATGACCATATTTGTGTTTTTGGGTTACCAGATGCACGGTTTCAATCACCAGGTGCACGGCTCTATTTCCTCCTCCAGCAATTGTCAAACAGTCCATAAAGCACCCAGGACGGCCCTGAGTGAAAGAGGGCCGTAGTAGGGGTGCTCCTATAGCGGGCATTAAAATCAGAATGACCGTTAAATGCATTTATGACCATATTTGTGTTTTTGGGTTACCAGATGCACGGTTTCAATCACCAGGTGCACGGCTCTATTTCCTCCTCCAGCACTTGTCAAACAGTCCATAAAGCACCCAGGACGGCCCTGAGTGAAAGAGGGCCGTAGTAGGGTGCTCCTATAGCGGGCATTAAAATCAGAATGACCGTTAAATGCATTTATGACCATATTTGTGTTTTTGGGTTACCAGATGCACGGTTTCAATCACCAGGTGCACGGCTCTATTTCCTCCTCCAGCACTTGTCAAACAGTCCATAAAGCACCCAGGACGGCCCTGAGTGAAAGAGGGCCGTAGTAGGGTGCTCCTATAGCGGGCATTAAAATCAGAATGACCGTTAAATGCATTTATGACCATATTTGTGTTTTTGGGTTACCGCTTGTATAGCAATCAGTATCCATCGTGAAATTTCAAAGTGTCCATAATGCACTCAGGTCGCCCCGACAGAGAGAGGGCCGTAGTAGGGTGTTTCCATAGCGGGCATTAATATCAGAATGACCCTTAAATGCATTTAGGACCATATTTGAATTTTTGGGTTACCAGATGCACGTTTTCAATCACCAGGTGCACGGTTTCAATCACCAGGTGCACGGCTCTATTTCCTCCTCCAGCACTTGTCAAACAGTCCATAAAGCACCCAGGACGGCCCTGAGTGAAAGAGGGCCGTAGTAGGGTGCTCCTATAGCGGGCATTAAAATCAGAATGACCGTTAAATGCATTTATGACCATATTTGTGTTTTTGGGTTACCAGATGCACGGTTTCAATCACCAGGTGCACGGCTCTATTTCCTCCTCCAGCACTTGTCAAACAGTCCATAAAGCACCCAGGACGGCCCTGAGTGAAAGAGGGCCGTAGTAGGGTGCTCCTATAGCGGGCATTAAAATCAGAATGACCGTTAAATGCATTTATGACCATATTTGTGTTTTTTGGGTTACCAGATGCACGGTTTCAATCACCAGGTGCACGGCTCTATTTCCTCCTCCAGCACTTGTCAAACAGTCCATAAAGCACCCAGGACGGCCCTGAGTGAAAGAGGGCCGTAGTAGGGTGCTCCTATAGCGGGCATTAAAATCAGAATGACCGTTAAATGCATTTATGACCATATTTGTGTTTTTGGGTTACCGCTTGTATAGCAATCAGTATCCATCGTGAAATTTCAAAGTGTCCATAATGCACTCAGGTCGCCCCCGACAGAGAGAGGGCCGTAGTAGGGTGTTTCCATAGCGGGCATTAATATCAGAATGACCCTTAAATGCATTTAGGACCATATTTGAATTTTTGGGTTACCAGATGCACGTTTTCAATCACCAGGTGCACGGTTTCAATCACCAGGTGCACGGCTCTATTTCCTCCTCCAGCACTTGTCAAACAGTCCATAAAGCACCCAGGACGGCCCTGAGTGAAAGAGGGCCGTAGTAGGGTGCTCCTATAGCGGGCATTAAAATCAGAATGACCGTTAAATGCATTTATGACCATATTTGTGTTTTTGGGTTACCGCTTGTATAGCAATCAGTATCCATCGTGAAATTTCAAAGTGTCCATAATGCACTCAGGTCGCCCCCGACAGAGAGAGGGCCGTAGTAGGGTGTTTCCATAGCGGGCATTAATATCAGAATGACCCTTAAATGCATTTAGGACCATATTTGAATTTTTGGGTTACCAGATGCACGTTTTCAATCACCAGGTGCACGGTTTCAATCACCAGGTGCACGGCTCTATTTCCTCCTCCAGCACTTGTCAAACAGTCCATAAAGCACCCAGGACGGCCCTGAGTGAAAGAGGGCCGTAGTAGGGTGCTCCTATAGCGGGCATTAAAATCAGAATGACCGTTAAATGCATTTATGACCATATTTGTGTTTTTGGGTTACCAGATGCACGGTTTCAATCACCAGGTGCACGGCTCTATTTCCTCCTCCAGCACTTGTCAAACAGTCCATAAAGCACCCAGGACGGCCCTGAGTGAAAGAGGGCCGTAGTAGGGTGCTCCTATAGCGGGCATTAAAATCAGAATGACCGTTAAATGCATTTATGACCATATTTGTGTTTTTGGGTTACCGCTTGTATAGCAATCAGTATCCATCGTGAAATTTCAAAGTGTCCATAATGCACTCAGGTCGCCCCGACAGAGAGAGGGCCGTAGTAGGGTGTTTCCATAGCGGGCATTAATATCAGAATGACCCTTAAATGCATTTAGGACCATATTTGAATTTTTGGGTTACCAGATGCACGTTTTCAATCACCAGGTGCACGGTTTCAATCACCAGGTGCACGGCTCTATTTCCTCCTCCAGCACTTGTCAAACAGTCCATAAAGCACCCAGGACGGCCCTGAGTGAAAGAGGGCCGTAGTAGGGTGCTCCTATAGCGGGCATTAAAATCAGAATGACCGTTAAATGCATTTATGACCATATTTGTGTTTTTGGGTTACCAGATGCACGGTTTCAATCACCAGGTGCACGGCTCTATTTCCTCCTCCAGCACTTGTCAAACAGTCCATAAAGCACCCAGGACGGCCCTGAGTGAAAGAGGGCCGTAGTAGGGTGCTCCTATAGCGGGCATTAAAATCAGAATGACCGTTAAATGCATTTATGACCATATTTGTGTTTTGGGTTACCGCTTGTATAGCAATCAGTATCCATCGTGAAATTTCAAAGTGTCCATAATGCACTCAGGTCGCCCCCGACAGAGAGAGGGCCGTAGTAGGGTGTTTCCATAGCGGGCATTAATATCAGAATGACCCTTAAATGCATTTAGGACCATATTTGAATTTTTGGGTTACCAGATGCACGTTTTCAATCACCAGGTGCACGGTTTCAATCACCAGGTGCACGGCTCTATTTCCTCCTCCAGCACTTGTCAAACAGTCCATAAAGCACCCAGGACGGCCCTGAGTGAAAGAGGGCCGTAGTAGGGTGCTCCTATAGCGGGCATTAAAATCAGAATGACCGTTAAATGCATTTATGACCATATTTGTGTTTTTGGGTTACCAGATGCACGGTTTCAATCACCAGGTGCACGGCTCTATTTCCTCCTCCAGCACTTGTCAAACAGTCCATAAAGCACCCAGGACGGCCCTGAGTGAAAGAGGGCCGTAGTAGGGTGCTCCTATAGCGGGCATTAAAATCAGAATGACCGTTAAATGCATTTATGACCATATTTGTGTTTTTGGGTTACCGCTTGTATAGCAATCAGTATCCATCGTGAAATTTCAAAGTGTCCATAATGCACTCAGGTCGCCCCCGACAGAGAGAGGGCCGTAGTAGGGTGTTTCCATAGCGGGCATTAATATCAGAATGACCCTTAAATGCATTTAGGACCATATTTGAATTTTTGGGTTACCAGATGCACGTTTTCAATCACCAGGTGCACGGTTTCAATCACCAGGTGCACGGCTCTATTTCCTCCTCCAGCACTTGTCAAACAGTCCATAAAGCACCCAGGACGGCCCTGAGTGAAAGAGGGCCGTAGTAGGGTGCTCCTATAGCGGGCATTAAAATCAGAATGACCGTTAAATGCATTTATGACCATATTTGTGTTTTTGGGTTACCAGATGCACGGTTTCAATCACCAGGTGCACGGCTCTATTTCCTCCTCCAGCACTTGTCAAACAGTCCATAAAGCACCCAGGACGGCCCTGAGTGAAAGAGGGCCGTAGTAGGGTGCTCCTATAGCGGGCATTAAAATCAGAATGACCGTTAAATGCATTTATGACCATATTTGTGTTTTTGGGTTACCGCTTGTATAGCAATCAGTATCCATCGTGAAATTTCAAAGTGTCCATAATGCACTCAGGTCGCCCCCGACAGAGGAGAGGGCCGTAGTAGGGTGTTTCCATAGCGGGCATTAATATCAGAAGACCCTTAAATGCATTTAGGACCATATTTGAATTTTTGGGTTACCAGATGCACGTTTTCAATCACCAGGTGCACGGTTTCAATCACCAGCGTGCACGGCTCTATTTCCTCCTCCAGCACTTGTCAACAGTCCATAAAGCACCCAGGACGGCCCTGAGTGAAAGAGGGCCGTAGTAGGGTGCTCCTATAGCGGGCATTAAAATCAAGAATGACCGTTAAATGCATTTATGACCATATTTGTGTTTTTGGGTTACCAGATGCACGGTTTCAATCACCAGGTGCACGGCTCTATTTCCTCCTCCAGCACTTGTCAAACAGTCCATAAAGCACCCAGGACGGCCCTGAGTGAAAGAGGGCCGTAGTAGGGTGCTCCTATAGCGGGCATTAAAATCAGAATGACCGTTAAATGCATTTATGACCATATTTGTGTTTTTGGGTACCGCTTGTATAGCAATCAGTATCCATCGTGAAATTCAAAGTGTCCATAATGCACTCAGGTCGCCCCCTGACAGAGAGAGGGCCGTAGTAGGGTGTTTCCATAGCGGGCATTAATGATCAGAATGACCCTTAAATGCATTTAGGACCCATATTTGAATTTTTGGGTTACCAGATGCACGTTTTCAATCACCAGGTGCACGGTTTCAATCACCAGGTGCACGGCTCTATTCCTCCTCCAGCACTTGTCAAACAGTCCATAAAGCACCCAGGACGGCCCTGAGTGAAAGAGGGCCGTAGTAGGGTGCTCCTATAGCGGGCATTTCAAATCAGACATGAACCGTTAAATGCATTTATGACCATATTTGGTTTTTGGGTTACCAGATGCACGGTTTCAATCACCAGGTGCACGGCTCTATTCCTCCTCCAGCACTTGTCAAACAGTCCATAAAGCACCCAGGACGGCCTGAGTGAATGAGGGCCGTAGTAGGGTGCTCCTATAGCGGGCATTAAATCAGAATGACCGTTAATGCATTTTTATGACCATATTTGTGTTTTTGGGTTACCGCTTGTATAGCAATCAGTCTCCCATCGTGAAATTTCAAAGTGTCCATAATGCACTCAGGTCGCCCCCGACAGAGAGAGGGCCGTAGTAGGGTGTTTCCATAGCGGGCATTTAATATCAGAATGACCCTTAAATGCATTTAGGACCATATTTGAATTTTTGGGTTACCAGATGCACGTTTTCAATCACCAGGTGCACGGTTTTCAATCACCAGGTGCACGGCTCTATTTCCTCCTCCCAGCACTTGTCAAACAGTCCATAAAGCACCCAGGACGGCCCTGAGTGAAAGAGGGCCGTAGTAGGGTGCTCCTATAGCGGGCAATTAAAATCAGAATGACCGTTAAATGCATTTATGACCATATTTGTGTTTTTGGGTTACCAGATGCACGGTTTCAATCACCAGGTGCACGGCTCTATTTCCTCCTCAAGCACTTGTCAAACAGTCCATAAAGCACCCAGGACGGCCCTGAGTGAAAGAGGGCCGTAGTAGGGTGCTCCTATAGCGGGCATTAAAATCAGAATGACCGTTAAATGCATTTATGACCATATTTGTGTTTTTGGGTTACCAGATGCACGGTTTCAATCACCAGGTGCACGGCTCTATTTCCTCCTCCAGCACTTGTCAAACAGTCCATAAAGCACCCAGGACGGCCCTGAGTGAAAGAGGGCCGTAGTAGGGTGCTCCTATAGCGGGCATTAAAATCAGAATGACCGTTAAATGCATTTATGACCATATTTGTGTTTTTGGGTTACCGCTTGTATAGCAATCAGTATCCATCGTGAAATTTCAAAGTGTCCATAATGCACTCAGGTCGCCCCCGACAGAGAGAGGGCCGTAGTAGGGTGTTTCCATAGCGGGCATTAATATCAGAATGACCCTTAAATGCATTTAGGACCATATTTGAATTTTTGGGTTACCAGATGCACGTTTTCAATCACCAGGTGCACGGTTTCAATCACCAGGTGCACGGCTCTATTTCCTCCTCCAGCACTTGTCAAACAGTCCATAAAGCACCCAGGACGGCCCTGAGTGAAAGAGGGCCGTAGTAGGGTGCTCCTATAGCGGGCATTAATAATCAGAATGACCGTTAAATGCATTTATGACCCATATTGTGTTTTTGGTTACCAGATGCACGGTTTCAATCACCAGGTGCACGGCTCTATTTCCTCCTCCAGCACTTGTCAAACAGTCCATAAAGCACCCAGGACGGCCCTGAGTGAAAGAGGGCCGTAGTAGGGTGCCTCCTATAGCGGGCATTAAAATCAGAATGACCGTTAAATGCATTTATGACCATATTTGTGTTTTTGGGTTACCGCTTGTATAGCAATCAGTATCCATCGTGAAATTTCAAAGTGTCCATAATGCACTCAGGTCGCCCACCGACAGAGAGAGGGCCGTAGTAGGGTGTTTCCATAGCGGGCATTAATATCAGAATGACCCTTAAATGCATTTAGGACCATATTTGAATTTTTGGGTTACCAGATGCACGTTTTCAATCACCAGGTGCACGGTTTCAATCACCAGGTGCCACGGCTCTATTTCCTCCTCCAGCACTTGTCAACCAGTCCATAAAGCACCCAGGACGGCCCTGAGTGAAAGAGGGCCGTAGTAGGGTGCTCCTATAGCGGGCATTAAAATCAGAATGACCGTTTAAATGCATTTATGACCATATTTGTGTTTTTGGGTTACCAGATGCACGGTTTCAATCACCAGGTGCACGGCTCTATTTCCTCCTCCAGCACTTGTCAAACAGTCCATAAAGCACCCAGGACGGCCCTGAGTGAAAGAGGGCCGTAGTAGGGTGCTCCTATAGCGGGCATTAAAATCAGAATGACCGTTAATGCAGTTTATGACCATATTGTGTTTTTGGGTTACCAGATGCACGGTTTCAATCACCAGGTGCACGGCTCTATTTCCTCCTCCAGCACTTGTCAAACAGTCCATAAAGCACCACGGACGGCCCTGAGTGAAGAGGGCCGTAGTAGGGTGCTCCTATAGCGGGCATTAAAATCAGAATGACCGTTAAATGCAATTTATGACCATATTTGTGTTTTTGGGTTACCGCTTGTATAGCAATCAGTATCCATCGTGAAATTTCAAAGTGTCCATAATGCACTCAGGTCGCCCCCGACAGAGAGAGGGCCGTAGTAGGGTGTTTCCATAGCGGGCATTAATATCAGAATGACCCTTAAATGCATTTAGGACCATATTTGAATTTTTGGGTTACCAGATGCACGTTTTTCAATCACCAGGTGCACGGTTTCAATCACCCAGGTGCACGGCTCTATTTCCTCCTCCAGCACTTGTCAAACAGTCCATAAAGCACCCAGGACGGCCCTGAGTGAAAGAGGGCCGTAGTAGGGTGCTCCTATAGCGGGCATTAAAATCAGAATGACCGTTTAAATGCATTTATGACCATATTTGTGTTTTTGGGTTACCAGATGCACGGTTTCAATCACCAGGTGCACGGCTCTATTTCTCCTCCAGCACTTGTCAAACAGTCCCATAAAGCACCCAGGACGGCCCTGAGTGAAAGAGGGCCGTCGTAGGGTCGGCTCCATAGCGGTGCATTCAAATCAGAATGACCGTAAACTGCATTTATGACCATATTTGTGTTTTTGGGTTACCGCTTGTCTATAGCACTCAGTATCCATCGTGAAATTTTCAAAGTGTCCATAATGCACTCAGGTCCGCCCCCGACAGAGAGAGGGCCGTTAGTTAGGGTGTTTCCATAGCGGGCATTAATATCAGAATGACCCTTAAATGCATTTAGGACCATATTTGAATTTTTTGGGTTACCAGATGCCCGTTTTTCAATCACCAGGTGCACGGTTTCAATCACCAGGTGCACGGCTCTATTTTCCTCCTCCAGCACTTGTCAAAACAGTCCATAAAGCACCCAGGACGGCCCTGAGTGAAAGAGGGCCGTAGTAGGGTTCTCCTATAGCGGGCATTAAAATCAGACTGACCGTTAAATGCATTTTATGACCATATTTGTGTTTTTGGGTTACCAGATGCACGGTTTCAATCACCAGGTGCACGGCTCTATTTTCCTCCTCCAGCCACCTTGTCAAACAGTCCATAAAGCACACCAGGACGGCCCTGAGTGAAAGAGGGCCGTAGGTAGGGTGCTCCTATAGCGGGCATTAAAATCAGAATGACCGTTAAATGCATTTATGACCATATTTGTGTTTTTGGTTACCGCTTGTATAGCAATCAGTACTCCATCGTGAAATTTCAAAGTGTCCATACTGCACTCAGGTCGCCCCCGACAGAGAGAGGGCCGTAGTAGGGTGTTTCCATAGCGGGCATTAATATCAGAATGACCCTTAAATGCATTAGGACCATATTTGAATTTTTGGGTTACCAGATGCACGTTTTCAATCACCAGGTGCCACGGTTTCAATCACAAGGGCACGGCTCTATTTCCTCCTCCCAGCACTTGTCAAACAGTCCATAAAGCACCCAGGACGGCCCTGAGTGAAAGAGGGCCGTAGTAGGGTGCTCCTATAGCGGGCATTAAAATCAGAATGACCGTTTTAAATGCATTTATGACCATATTTGTGTTTTTGGGTTACCAGATGCACGGTTTCAATCACCAGGTGCACGGCTCTATTTCCTCCTCCAGCACTTGTCAAACAGTCCATAAAGCACCCAGGACGGCCCTGAGTGAAAGAGGGCCGTAGTAGGGTGCTCCTATAGCGGGCATTAAATCAGAATGACCGTTAATGCATTTATGACCATATTTGTGTTTTTGGGTTACCGCTTGTATAGCAATCAGTATCCATCGTGAAATTTCAAAGTGTCCATAATGCACTCAGGTCGCCCCGGACAGAGAGAGGGCCGTAGTAGGGTGTTTCCATAGCGGGCATTAATATCAGAATGACCCTTAAATGCATTTAGGACCATATTTGAATTTTTTGGGTTACCAGATGCACGTTTTCAATCACCAGGTGCACGGTTTCAATCACCAGGTGCACGGCTCTATTTCCTCCTCCAGCACTTGTCAAACAGTCCATAAAGCACCCAGGACGGCCTGAGTGAAAGAGGGCCGTAGTAGGGTGCTCCTATAGCGGGCATTAAAATCCAGAATGACCGTTAAATGCATTTATGACCATATTGTGTTTTTGGGTTACCAGATGCACGGTTTCAATCACCAGGTGCAGGCTCTATTTCCTCCTCCAGCACTTGTCAAACAGTCCATAAAGCACCCAGGACGGCCCTGAGTGAAAGAGGGCCGTAGTAGGTGCTCTATAGCGGGCATAAAATCAGAATGACCGTTAATGCATTTATGACCATATTTGTGTTTTTGGGTTACCGCTTGTATAGCAATCAGTATCCATCGTGAAATTTTCAAAGTGTCCATAATGCACTCAGGTCGCCCCCGACGAGAGAGGGCCGTAGTAGGGTGTTTCATAGCGGGCATTAATATCAGAATGACCCCTTAAATGAATTCGGACCATATTTGAATTTTTGGGTTACCAGATGCACGTTTTCAATCACCAGGTGCACGGTTTCAATCACCAGGTGCACGGCTCTATTTCCTCCTCCAGCACTTGTCAAACAGTCCATAAAGCACCCAGGACGGCCCTGAGTGAAAGAGGGCCGTAGTAGGGTGCTCCTATAGCGGGCATTAAAATCAGAATGACCGTTAAATGCATTTATGACCATATTTGTGTTTTTGGGTTACCAGATGCACGGTTTCAATCACCAGGTGCACGGCTCTATTTCCTCCTCCAGCACTTGTCAAACAGTCCATAAAGCACCCAGGACGGCCCTGAGTGAAAGAGGGCCGTAGTAGGGTGCTCCTATAGCGGGCATTAAAATCAGAATGACCGTTAAATGCATTTATGACCATATTTGTGTTTTTGGGTTACCGCTTGTATAGCAATCAGTATCCATCGTGAAATTTCAAAGTGTCCATAATGCACTCAGGTCGCCCCCGACAGAGAGAGGGCCGTAGTAGGGTGTTTCCATAGCGGGCATTAATATCAGAATGACCCTTAAATGCATTTAGGACCATATTTGAATTTTTGGGTTACCAGATGCACGTTTTCAATCACCAGGTGCACGGTTTCAATCACCAGGTGCACGGCTCTATTTCCTCCTCCAGCACTTGTCAAACAGTCCATAAAGCACCCAGGACGGCCCTGAGTGAAAGAGGGCCGTAGTAGGGTGCTCCTATAGCGGGCATTAAAATCAGAATGACCGTTAAATGCATTTATGACCATATTTGTGTTTTTGGGTTACCAGATGCACGGTTTCAATCACCAGGTGCACGGCTCTATTTCCTCCTCCAGCACTTGTCAAACAGTCCATAAAGCACCCAGGACGGCCCTGAGTGAAAGAGGGCCGTAGTAGGGTGCTCCTATAGCGGGCATTAAAATCAGAATGACCGTTAAATGCATTTATGACCATATTTGTGTTTTTGGGTTACCGCTTGTATAGCAATCAGTATCCATCGTGAAATTTCAAAGTGTCCATAATGCACTCAGGTCGCCCCCGACAGAGAGAGGGCCGTAGTAGGGTGTTTCCATAGCGGGCATAATATCAGAATGACCCTTAAATGCATTTAGGACCATATTGAATTTTTGGGTTACAGATGCACGTTTCAATCACCAGGTGCACGGTTTTCAATCACCAGGTGCACGGCTCTATTTCCTCCTCCAGCACTTGTCCAAACAGTCCATAAAGCACCCAGGACGGCCCTGAGTGAAAGAGGGCCGTAGTAGGGTGCTCCTATAGCGGCATTAAATCAGAATGACCGTTAAATGCATTTATGACCATATTTGTGTTTTTGGGTTACCAGATGCACGGTTTCAATCACCAGGTGCACGGCTCTATTTCCTCCTCCAGCACTTGTCAAACAGTCCATAAAGCACCCAGGACGGCCCTGAGTGAAAGAGGGCCGTAGTAGGGTGCTCCTATAGCGGGCATTAAAATCAGAATGACCGTTTAAATGCCTTTATGACCATATTTGTGTTTTTGGGTTACCGCTTGTATAGCAATCAGTATCCATCGTGAAATTTCAAAGTGTCCATAATGCACTCAGGTCGCCCCCGACAGAGAGAGGGCCGTAGTAGGGTGTTTCCATAGCGGGCATTAATATCAGAATGACCCTTAAATGCATTTAGGACCATATTTGAATTTTTGGGTTACCAGATGCACGTTTTCAATCACCAGGTGCACGGTTTCAATCACCAGGTGCACGGCTCTATTTCCTCCTCCAGCACTTGTCAAACAGTCCATAAAGCACCCAGGACGGCCCTGAGTGAAAGAGGGCCGTAGTAGGGTGCTCCTATAGCGGGCATTAAAATCAGAATGACCGTTAAATGCATTTATGACCATATTTGTGTTTTTGGGTTACCAGATGCACGGTTTCAATCACCAGGTGCACGGCTCTATTTCCTCCTCCAGCACTTGTCAAACAGTCCATAAAGCACCCAGGACGGCCCTGAGTGAAAGAGGGCCGTAGTAGGGTGCTCCTATAGCGGGCATTAAATCAGAATGACCGTTAAATGCATTTATGACCATATTTGTGTTTTTGGGTTACCGCTTGTATAGCAATCAGTATCCATCGTGAAATTTCAAAGTGTCCATAATGCACTCAGGTCGCCCCCGACAGAGAGAGGGCCGTAGTAGGGTGTTTCCATAGCGGCATTAATATCAGAATGACCCTTAAATGCATTAGGACCATATTTGAATTTTTGGGTTACCAGATGCACGTTTCAATCACCAGGTGCACGGTTTCAATCACCAGGTGCACGGCTCTATTTCCTCCTCCAGCACTTGTCAAACAGTCCATAAAGCACCCAGGACGGCCCTGAGTGAAAGAGGGCCGTAGTAGGGTGCTCCTATAGCGGGCATTAAAATCAGAATGACCGTTAAATGCATTTATGACCATATTGTGTTTTTGGGTTACCAGATGCACGGTTTCAATCACCAGGTGCACGGCTCTATTTCCTCCTCCAGCACTTGTCAAACAGTCCATAAAGCACCCAGGACGGCCCTGAGTGAAAGAGGGCCGTAGTAGGGTGCTCCTATAGCGGGCATTAAAATCAGAATGACCGTTAAATGCATTTATGACCATATTTGTGTTTTTGGGTTACCGCTTGTATAGCAATCAGTATCCATCGTGAAATTTCAAAGTGTCCATAATGCACTCAGGTCGCCCCCGACAGAGAGAGGGCCGTAGTAGGGTGTTTCCATAGCGGGCATTAATATCAGAATGACCCTTAAATGCATTTAGGACCATATTTGAATTTTGGGTTACCAGATGCACGTTTTCAATCACCAGGTGCACGGTTTCAATCACCAGGTGCACGGCTCTATTTCCTCCTCCAGCACTTGTCAAACAGTCCATAAAGCACCCAGGACGGCCCTGAGTGAAAGAGGGCCGTAGTAGGGTGCTCCTATAGCGGGCATTAAAATCAGAATGACCGTTAAATGCATTTATGACCATATTTGTGTTTTTGGGTTACCAGATGCACGGTTTCAATCACCAGGTGCACGGCTCTATTTCCTCCTCCAGCACTTGTCAAACAGTCCATAAAGCACCCAGGACGGCCCTGAGTGAAAGAGGGCCGTAGTAGGGTGCTCCTATAGCGGGCATTAAAATCAGAATGACCGTTAATGCATTTATGACCATATTTGTGTTTTTGGGTTACCGCTTGTATAGCAATCAGTATCCATCGTGAAATTTCAAAGTGTCCATAATGCACTCAGGTCGCCCCCGACAGAGAGAGGGCCGTAGTAGGGTGTTTCCATAGCGGGCATTAATATCAGAATGACCCTTAAATGCATTTAGGACCATATTTGAATTTTTGGGTTACCAGATGCACGTTTTCAATCACCAGGTGCACGGTTTCAATCACCAGGTGCACGGCTCTATTTTCCTCCTCCAGCACTTGTCAAACAGTCCATAAAGCACCCAGGACGGCCCTGAGTGAAAGAGGGCCGTAGTAGGGTGCTCCTATAGCGGGCATTAAAATCAGAATGACCGTTAAATGCATTTATGACCATATTTGTGTTTTTGGGTTACCAGATGCACGGTTTCAATCACCAGGTGCACGGCTCTATTTCCTCCTCCAGCACTTGTCAAACAGTCCATAAAGCACCCAGGACGGGCCCTGAGTGAAAGAGGGCCGTAGTAGGGTGCTCCTATAGCGGGCATTAAATCAGAATGACCGTTAAATGCATTTATGACCATATTTGTGTTTTTGGGTTACCGCTTGTATAGCAATCAGTATCCATCGTGAAATTTCAAAGTGTCCATAATGCACTCAGGTCGCCCCCGACAGAGAGAGGGCCGTAGTAGGGTGTTTCCATAGCGGGCATTAATATCAGAATGACCCTTAAATGCATTTAGGACCATATTTGAATTTTTGGGTTACCAGATGCACGTTTTCAATCAACCAGGTGCACGGTTTCAATCACCAGGTGCACGGCTCTATTTCCTCCTCCAGCACTTGTCAAACAGTCCATAAAGCACCCAGGACGGCCCTGAGTGAAAGAGGGCCGTAGTAGGGTGCTCCTATAGCGGGCATTAAAATCAGAATGACCGTTAAATGCATTTATGACCATATTTGTGTTTTTGGGTTACCAGATGCACGGTTTCAATCACCAGGTGCACGGCTCTATTTCCTCCTCCAGCACTTGTCAAACAGTCCATAAAGCACCCAGGACGGCCCTGAGTGAAAGAGGGCCGTAGTAGGGTGCTCCTATAGCGGGCATTAAAATCAGAATGACCGTTAAATGCATTTATGACCATATTTGTGTTTTTGGGTTACCGCTTGTATAGCAATCAGTATCCATCGTGAAATTTCAAAGTGTCCATAATGCACTCAGGTCGCCCCCGACAGAGAGAGGGCCGTAGTAGGGTGTTTCCATAGCGGGCATTAATATCAGAATGACCCTTAAATGCATTTAGGACCATATTTGAATTTTTGGGTTACCAGATGCACGTTTTCAATCACCAGGTGCACGGTTTCAATCACCAGGTGCACGGCTCTATTTCCTCCTCCAGCACTTGTCAAACAGTCCATAAAGCACCCAGGACGGCCCTGAGTGAAAGAGGGCCGTAGTAGGGTGCTCCTATAGCGGGCATTAAAATCAGAATGACCGTTAAATGCATTTATGACCATATTTGTGTTTTTGGGTTACCAGATGCACGGTTTCAATCACCAGGTGCACGGCTCTATTTCCTCCTCCAGCACTTGTCAAACAGTCCATAAAGCACCCAGGACGGCCCTGAGTGAAAGAGGGCCGTAGTAGGGTGCTCCTATAGCGGGCATTAAAATCAGAATGACCGTTAAATGCATTTATGACCATATTTGTGTTTTTGGGTTACCGCTTGTATAGCAATCAGTATCCATCGTGAAATTTCAAAGTGTCCATAATGCACTCAGGTCGCCCCCGACAGAGAGAGGGCCGTAGTAGGGTGTTTCCATAGCGGGCATTAATATCAGAATGACCCTTAAATGCATTTAGGACCATATTTGAATTTTGGGTTACCAGATGCACGTTTTCAATCACCAGGTGCACGGTTTCAATCACCAGGTGCACGGCTCTATTTCCTCCTCCAGCACTTGTCAAACAGTCCATAAAGCACCCAGGACGGCCCTGAGTGAAAGAGGGCCGTAGTAGGGTGCTCCTATAGCGGGCATTAAAATCAGAATGACCGTTAAATGCATTTATGACCATATTTGTGTTTTTGGGTTACCAGATGCACGGTTTCAATCACCAGGTGCACGGCTCTATTTCCTCCTCCAGCACTTGTCAAACAGTCCATAAAGCACCCAGGACGGCCCTGAGTGAAAAGAGGGCCGTAGTAGGGTGCTCCTATAGCGGGCATTAAAATCAGAATGACCGTTAAATGCATTTATGACCATATTTGTGTTTTTGGGTTACCAGATGCACGGTTTCAATCACCAGGTGCACGGCTCTATTTCCTCCTCCAGCACTTGTCAAACAGTCCATAAAGCACCCAGGACGGCCCTGAGTGAAAGAGGGCCGTAGTAGGGTGCTCCTATAGCGGGCATTAAAATCAGAATGACCGTTAAATGCATTTATGACCATATTTGTGTTTTTGGGTTACCGCTTGTATAGCAATCAGTATCCATCGTGAAATTTCAAAGTGTCCATAATGCACTCAGGTCGCCCCCGACAGAGAGAGGGCCGTAGTAGGGTGTTTCCATAGCGGGCATTAATATCAGAATGACCCTTAAATGCATTTAGGACCATATTTGAATTTTTGGGTTACCAGATGCACGTTTTCAATCACCAGGTGCACGGTTTCAATCACCAGGTGCACGGCTCTATTTCCTCCTCCAGCACTTGTCAAACAGTCCATAAAGCACCCAGGACGGCCCTGAGTGAAAGAGGGCCGTAGTAGGGTGCTCCTATAGCGGGCATTAAAATCAGAATGACCGTTAAATGCATTTATGACCATATTTGTGTTTTTGGGTTACCAGATGCACGGTTTCAATCACCAGGTGCACGGCTCTATTTCCTCCTCCAGCACTTGTCAAACAGTCCATAAAGCACCCAGGACGGCCCTGAGTGAAAGAGGGCCGTAGTAGGGTGCTCCTATAGCGGGCATTAAAATCAGAATGACCGTTAAATGCATTTATGACCATATTTGTGTTTTTGGGTTACCAGATGCACGGTTTCAATCACCAGGTGCACGGCTCTATTTCCTCCTCCAGCACTTGTCAAACAGTCCATAAAGCACCCAGGACGGCCCTGAGTGAAAGAGGGCCGTAGTAGGGTGCTCCTATAGCGGGCATTAAAATCAGAATGACCGTTAAATGCATTTATGACCATATTTGTGTTTTTGGGTTACCGCTTGTATAGCAATCAGTATCCATCGTGAAATTTCAAAGTGTCCATAATGCACTCAGGTCGCCCCCGACAGAGAGAGGGCCGTAGTAGGGTGTTTCCATAGCGGGCATTAATATCAGAATGACCCTTAAATGCATTTAGGACCATATTTGAATTTTTGGGTTACCAGATGCACGTTTTCAATCACCAGGTGCACGGTTTCAATCACCAGGTGCACGGCTCTATTTCCTCCTCCAGCACTTGTCAAACAGTCCATAAAGCACCCAGGACGGCCCTGAGTGAAAGAGGGCCGTAGTAGGGTGCTCCTATAGCGGGCATTAAAATCAGAATGACCGTTAAATGCATTTATGACCATATTTGTGTTTTTGGGTTACCAGATGCACGGTTTCAATCACCAGGTGCACGGCTCTATTTCCTCCTCCAGCACTTGTCAAACAGTCCATAAAGCACCCAGGACGGCCCTGAGTGAAAGAGGGCCGTAGTAGGGTGCTCCTATAGCGGGCATTAAAATCAGAATGACCGTTAAATGCATTTATGACCATATTTGTGTTTTTGGGTTACCGCTTGTATAGCAATCAGTATCCATCGTGAAATTTCAAAGTGTCCATAATGCACTCAGGTCGCCCCCGACAGAGAGAGGGCCGTAGTAGGGTGTTTCCATAGCGGGCATTAATATCAGAATGACCCTTAAATGCATTTAGGACCATATTTGAATTTTTGGGTTACCAGATGCACGTTTTCAATCACCAGGTGCACGGTTTCAATCACCAGGTGCACGGCTCTATTTCCTCCTCCAGCACTTGTCAAACAGTCCATAAAGCACCCAGGACGGCCCTGAGTGAAAGAGGGCCGTAGTAGGGTGCTCCTATAGCGGGCATTAAAATCAGAATGACCGTTAAATGCATTTATGACCATATTTGTGTTTTTGGGTTACCAGATGCACGGTTTCAATCACCAGGTGCACGGCTCTATTTCCTCCTCCAGCACTTGTCAAACAGTCCATAAAGCACCCAGGACGGCCCTGAGTGAAAGAGGGCCGTAGTAGGGTGCTCCTATAGCGGGCATTAAAATCAGAATGACCGTTAAATGCATTTATGACCATATTTGTGTTTTTGGGTTACCGCTTGTATAGCAATCAGTATCCATCGTGAAATTTCAAAGTGTCCATAATGCACTCAGGTCGCCCCCGACAGAGAGAGGGCCGTAGTAGGGTGTTTCCATAGCGGGCATTAATATCAGAATGACCCTTAAATGCATTTAGGACCATATTTGAATTTTTGGGTTACCAGATGCACGTTTTCAATCACCAGGTGCACGGTTTCAATCACCAGGTGCACGGCTCTATTTCCTCCTCCAGCACTTGTCAAACAGTCCATAAAGCACCCAGGACGGCCCTGAGTGAAAGAGGGCCGTAGTAGGGTGCTCCTATAGCGGGCATTAAAATCAGAATGACCGTTAAATGCATTTATGACCATATTTGTGTTTTTGGGTTACGTTACCAGATGCACGGTTTCAATCACCAGGTGCACGGCTCTATTTCCTCCTCCAGCACTTGTCAAACAGTCCATAAAGCACCCAGGACGGCCCTGAGTGAAAGAGGGCCGTAGTAGGGTGCTCCTATAGCGGGCATTAAAATCAGAATGACCGTTAAATGCATTTATGACCATATTTGTGTTTTTGGGTTACCGCTTGTATAGCAATCAGTATCCATCGTGAAATTTCAAAGTGTCCATAATGCACTCAGGTCGCCCCCGACAGAGAGAGGGCCGTAGTAGGGTGTTTCCATAGCGGGCATTAATATCAGAATGACCCTTAAATGCATTTAGGACCATATTTGAATTTTTGGGTTACCAGATGCACGTTTTCAATCACCAGGTGCACGGTTTCAATCACCAGGTGCACGGCTCTATTTCCTCCTCCAGCACTTGTCAAACAGTCCATAAAGCACCCAGGACGGCCCTGAGTGAAAGAGGGCCGTAGTAAGGGGTGCTTCCCTATAGCGGGCATTAAAATCAGAATGACAGTTAAACTGCATTTATGACCATATTTGTGTTTTCTGGGTTACCAGATGCACTTGTATATAGCAATCAGTATCATCGTATGTTGAAATTCAAAGGTCAATAATGCATCAGGTCCCCCGACAGAGAGAGGGCCGAGAGGTGTTTCCATAGCGGGCATTAATATCAGAATGACCTTACTAAATGCATTAGGACCATATTGAATTTTGGGGGTTACCGATGCACGTTTTCATCCCAGGTGCACGTTCTCAATCACCAGGTGCACGGCTCTATTCCTCTTCCAGCATTGATCAAACAGTCCATAAAGCACCCAGGACGGCCTGAGTGCAAAGCGGGCCTAGTAAGTTAGGTGCTTGCCTATAGCGGGCATTAAAATCAGACTGCACCGTTAAATGCATTTTATGACCATATTTGTGTTTTTGGTTACCCAGAATGCACGATTTCCCATCACCAGGTGCACGGCTCTATTTCCTCCTCCAGCACTTGTCAAACAGTCCATAAAGCACCCAGGACGGCCCTGAGTGAAAGAGGGCCGTAGTAGGGTGCTCCTATAGCGGGCATTAAAATCAGAATGACCGTTAAATGCATTTATGACCATATTTGTGTTTTTGGGTTACCGCTTGTATAGCAATCAGTATCCATCGTGAAATTTCAAAGTGTCCATAATGCACTCAGGTCGCCCCCGACAGAGAGAGGGCCGTAGTAGGGTGTTTCCATAGCGGGCATTAATATCAGAATGACCCTTAAATGCATTTAGGACCATATTTGAATTTTTGGGTTACCAGATGCACGTTTTCAATCACCAGGTGCACGGTTTCAATCACCAGGTGCACGGCTCTATTTCCTCCTCCAGCACTTGTCAAACAGTCCATAAAGCACCCAGGACGGCCCTGAGTGAAAGAGGGCCGTAGTAGGGTGCTCCTATAGCGGGCATTAAAATCAGAATGACCGTTAAATGCATTTATGACCATATTTGTGTTTTTGGGTTACCAGATGCACGGTTTCAATCACCAGGTGCACGGCTCTATTTCCTCCTCCAGCACTTGTCAAACAGTCCATAAAGCACCCAGGACGGCCCTGAGTGAAAGAGGGCCGTAGTAGGGTGCTCCTATAGCGGGCATTAAAATCAGAATGACCGTTAAATGCATTTATGACCATATTTGTGTTTTTGGGTTACCGCTTGTATAGCAATCAGTATCCATCGTGAAATTTCAAAGTGTCCATAATGCACTCAGGTCGCCCCCGACAGAGAGAGGGCCGTAGTAGGGTGTTTCCATAGCGGGCATTAATATCAGAATGACCCTTAAATGCATTTAGGACCATATTTGAATTTTTGGGTTACCAGATGCACGTTTTCAATCACCAGGTGCACGGTTTCAATCACCAGGTGCACGGCTCTATTTCCTCCTCCAGCACTTGTCAAACAGTCCATAAAGCACCCAGGACGGCCCTGAGTGAAAGAGGGCCGTAGTAGGGTGCTCCTATAGCGGGCATTAAAATCAGAATGACCGTTAAATGCATTTATGACCATATTTGTGTTTTTGGGTTACCAGATGCACGGTTTCAATCACCAGGTGCACGGCTCTATTTCCTCCTCCAGCACTTGTCAAACAGTCCATAAAGCACCCAGGACGGCCCTGAGTGAAAGAGGGCCGTAGTAGGGTGCTCCTATAGCGGGCATTAAAATCAGAATGACCGTTAAATGCATTTATGACCATATTTGTGTTTTTGGGTTACCAGATGCACGGTTTCAATCACCAGGTGCACGGCTCTATTTCCTCCTCCAGCACTTGTCAAACAGTCCATAAAGCACCCAGGACGGCCCTGAGTGAAAGAGGGCCGTAGTAGGGTGCTCCTATAGCGGGCATTAAAATCAGAATGACCGTTAAATGCATTTATGACCATATTTGTGTTTTTGGGTTACCGCTTGTATAGCAATCAGTATCCATCGTGAAATTTCAAAGTGTCCATAATGCACTCAGGTCGCCCCCGACAGAGAGAGGGCCGTAGTAGGGTGTTTCCATAGCGGGCATTAATATCAGAATGACCCTTAAATGCATTTAGGACCATATTTGAATTTTTGGGTTACCAGATGCACGTTTTCAATCACCAGGTGCACGGTTTCAATCACCAGGTGCACGGCTCTATTTCCTCCTCCAGCACTTGTCAAACAGTCCATAAAGCACCCAGGACGGCCCTGAGTGAAAGAGGGCCGTAGTAGGGTGCTCCTATAGCGGGCATTAAAATCAGAATGACCGTTAAATGCATTTATGACCATATTTGTGTTTTTGGGTTACCAGATGCACGGTTTCAATCACCAGGTGCACGGCTCTATTTCCTCCTCCAGCACTTGTCAAACAGTCCATAAAGCACCCAGGACGGCCCTGAGTGAAAGAGGGCCGTAGTAGGGTGCTCCTATAGCGGGCATTAAAATCAGAATGACCGTTAAATGCATTTATGACCATATTTGTGTTTTTGGGTTACCGCTTGTATAGCAATCAGTATCCATCGTGAAATTTCAAAGTGTCCATAATGCACTCAGGTCGCCCCCGACAGAGAGAGGGCCGTAGTAGGGTGTTTCCATAGCGGGCATTAATATCAGAATGACCCTTAAATGCATTTAGGACCATATTTGAATTTTTGGGTTACCAGATGCACGTTTTCAATCACCAGGTGCACGGTTTCAATCACCAGGTGCACGGCTCTATTTCCTCCTCCAGCACTTGTCAAACAGTCCATAAAGCACCCAGGACGGCCCTGAGTGAAAGAGGGCCGTAGTAGGGTGCTCCTATAGCGGGCATTAAAATCAGAATGACCGTTAAATGCATTTATGACCATATTTGTGTTTTTGGGTTACCAGATGCACGGTTTCAATCACCAGGTGCACGGCTCTATTTCCTCCTCCAGCACTTGTCAAACAGTCCATAAAGCACCCAGGACGGCCCTGAGTGAAAGAGGGCCGTAGTAGGGTGCTCCTATAGCGGGCATTAAAATCAGAATGACCGTTAAATGCATTTATGACCATATTTGTGTTTTTGGGTTACCAGATGCACGGTTTCAATCACCAGGTGCACGGCTCTATTTCCTCCTCCAGCACTTGTCAAACAGTCCATAAAGCACCCAGGACGGCCCTGAGTGAAAGAGGGCCGTAGTAGGGTGCTCCTATAGCGGGCATTAAAATCAGAATGACCGTTAAATGCATTTATGACCATATTTGTGTTTTTGGGTTACCAGATGCACGGTTTCAATCACCAGGTGCACGGCTCTATTTCCTCCTCCAGCACTTGTCAAACAGTCCATAAAGCACCCAGGACGGCCCTGAGTGAAAGAGGGCCGTAGTAGGGTGCTCCTATAGCGGGCATTAAAATCAGAATGACCGTTAAATGCATTTATGACCATATTTGTGTTTTTGGGTTACCGCTTGTATAGCAATCAGTATCCATCGTGAAATTTCAAAGTGTCCATAATGCACTCAGGTCGCCCCCGACAGAGAGAGGGCCGTAGTAGGGTGTTTCCATAGCGGGCATTAATATCAGAATGACCCTTAAATGCATTTAGGACCATATTTGAATTTTTGGGTTACCAGATGCACGTTTTCAATCACCAGGTGCACGGTTTCAATCACCAGGTGCACGGCTCTATTTCCTCCTCCAGCACTTGTCAAACAGTCCATAAAGCACCCAGGACGGCCCTGAGTGAAAGAGGGCCGTAGTAGGGTGCTCCTATAGCGGGCATTAAAATCAGAATGACCGTTAAATGCATTTATGACCATATTTGTGTTTTTGGGTTACCAGATGCACGGTTTCAATCACCAGGTGCACGGCTCTATTTCCTCCTCCAGCACTTGTCAAACAGTCCATAAAGCACCCAGGACGGCCCTGAGTGAAAGAGGGCCGTAGTAGGGTGCTCCTATAGCGGGCATTAAAATCAGAATGACCGTTAAATGCATTTATGACCATATTTGTGTTTTTGGGTTACCGCTTGTATAGCAATCAGTATCCATCGTGAAATTTCAAAGTGTCCATAATGCACTCAGGTCGCCCCCGACAGAGAGAGGGCCGTAGTAGGGTGTTTCCATAGCGGGCATTAATATCAGAATGACCCTTAAATGCATTTAGGACCATATTTGAATTTTTGGGTTACCAGATGCACGTTTTCAATCACCAGGTGCACGGTTTCAATCACCAGGTGCACGGCTCTATTTCCTCCTCCAGCACTTGTCAAACAGTCCATAAAGCACCCAGGACGGCCCTGAGTGAAAGAGGGCCGTAGTAGGGTGCTCCTATAGCGGGCATTAAAATCAGAATGACCGTTAAATGCATTTATGACCATATTTGTGTTTTTGGGTTACCAGATGCACGGTTTCAATCACCAGGTGCACGGCTCTATTTCCTCCTCCAGCACTTGTCAAACAGTCCATAAAGCACCCAGGACGGCCCTGAGTGAAAGAGGGCCGTAGTAGGGTGCTCCTATAGCGGGCATTAAAATCAGAATGACCGTTAAATGCATTTATGACCATATTTGTGTTTTTGGGTTACCAGATGCACGGTTTCAATCACCAGGTGCACGGCTCTATTTCCTCCTCCAGCACTTGTCAAACAGTCCATAAAGCACCCAGGACGGCCCTGAGTGAAAGAGGGCCGTAGTAGGGTGCTCCTATAGCGGGCATTAAAATCAGAATGACCGTTAAATGCATTTATGACCATATTTGTGTTTTTGGGTTACCAGATGCACGGTTTCAATCACCAGGTGCACGGCTCTATTTCCTCCTCCAGCACTTGTCAAACAGTCCATAAAGCACCCAGGACGGCCCTGAGTGAAAGAGGGCCGTAGTAGGGTGCTCCTATAGCGGGCATTAAAATCAGAATGACCGTTAAATGCATTTATGACCATATTTGTGTTTTTGGGTTACCGCTTGTATAGCAATCAGTATCCATCGTGAAATTTCAAAGTGTCCATAATGCACTCAGGTCGCCCCCGACAGAGAGAGGGCCGTAGTAGGGTGTTTCCATAGCGGGCATTAATATCAGAATGACCCTTAAATGCATTTAGGACCATATTTGAATTTTTGGGTTACCAGATGCACGTTTTCAATCACCAGGTGCACGGTTTCAATCACCAGGTGCACGGCTCTATTTCCTCCTCCAGCACTTGTCAAACAGTCCATAAAGCACCCAGGACGGCCCTGAGTGAAAGAGGGCCGTAGTAGGGTGCTCCTATAGCGGGCATTAAAATCAGAATGACCGTTAAATGCATTTATGACCATATTTGTGTTTTTGGGTTACCAGATGCACGGTTTCAATCACCAGGTGCACGGCTCTATTTCCTCCTCCAGCACTTGTCAAACAGTCCATAAAGCACCCAGGACGGCCCTGAGTGAAAGAGGGCCGTAGTAGGGTGCTCCTATAGCGGGCATTAAAATCAGAATGACCGTTAAATGCATTTATGACCATATTTGTGTTTTTGGGTTACCGCTTGTATAGCAATCAGTATCCATCGTGAAATTTCAAAGTGTCCATAATGCACTCAGGTCGCCCCCGACAGAGAGAGGGCCGTAGTAGGGTGTTTCCATAGCGGGCATTAATATCAGAATGACCCTTAAATGCATTTAGGACCATATTTGAATTTTTGGGTTACCAGATGCACGTTTTCAATCACCAGGTGCACGGTTTCAATCACCAGGTGCACGGCTCTATTTCCTCCTCCAGCACTTGTCAAACAGTCCATAAAGCACCCAGGACGGCCCTGAGTGAAAGAGGGCCGTAGTAGGGTGCTCCTATAGCGGGCATTAAAATCAGAATGACCGTTAAATGCATTTATGACCATATTTGTGTTTTTGGGTTACCAGATGCACGGTTTCAATCACCAGGTGCACGGCTCTATTTCCTCCTCCAGCACTTGTCAAACAGTCCATAAAGCACCCAGGACGGCCCTGAGTGAAAGAGGGCCGTAGTAGGGTGCTCCTATAGCGGGCATTAAAATCAGAATGACCGTTAAATGCATTTATGACCATATTTGTGTTTTTGGGTTACCGCTTGTATAGCAATCAGTATCCATCGTGAAATTTCAAAGTGTCCATAATGCACTCAGGTCGCCCCCGACAGAGAGAGGGCCGTAGTAGGGTGTTTCCATAGCGGGCATTAATATCAGAATGACCCTTAAATGCATTTAGGACCATATTTGAATTTTTGGGTTACCAGATGCACGTTTTCAATCACCAGGTGCACGGTTTCAATCACCAGGTGCACGGCTCTATTTCCTCCTCCAGCACTTGTCAAACAGTCCATAAAGCACCCAGGACGGCCCTGAGTGAAAGAGGGCCGTAGTAGGGTGCTCCTATAGCGGGCATTAAAATCAGAATGACCGTTAAATGCATTTATGACCATATTTGTGTTTTTGGGTTACCAGATGCACGGTTTCAATCACCAGGTGCACGGCTCTATTTCCTCCTCCAGCACTTGTCAAACAGTCCATAAAGCACCCAGGACGGCCCTGAGTGAAAGAGGGCCGTAGTAGGGTGCTCCTATAGCGGGCATTAAAATCAGAATGACCGTTAAATGCATTTATGACCATATTTGTGTTTTTGGGTTACCGCTTGTATAGCAATCAGTATCCATCGTGAAATTTCAAAGTGTCCATAATGCACTCAGGTCGCCCCCGACAGAGAGAGGGCCGTAGTAGGGTGTTTCCATAGCGGGCATTAATATCAGAATGACCCTTAAATGCATTTAGGACCATATTTGAATTTTTGGGTTACCAGATGCACGTTTTCAATCACCAGGTGCACGGTTTCAATCACCAGGTGCACGGCTCTATTTCCTCCTCCAGCACTTGTCAAACAGTCCATAAAGCACCCAGGACGGCCCTGAGTGAAAGAGGGCCGTAGTAGGGTGCTCCTATAGCGGGCATTAAAATCAGAATGACCGTTAAATGCATTTATGACCATATTTGTGTTTTGGGTTACCAGATGCACGGTTTCAATCACCAGGTGCACGGCTCTATTCCTTCCTCCAGCACTTGTCAAACAGTCCATAAAGCCACCCAGGACGGCCCTGAGTGAAAGAGGGCCGTAGTAGGGTGCTCCTATAGCGGGCATTAAACTCAGAATAGACCGTTAAATGCATTTGATGACCATATTTGTGTTTTTGGGTTTACCGCTTGTATAGCAATCAGTAATCCATCGTGAAATTTCAAAGTGTCCATAATGCACTCAGGGTCGCCCCGACAGAGAGAGGGCGTAGTAGGGTGTTTCCCATAGCGGGGCAGTAATATCAGAATGACTGCATTCCATATTGAATTTACCAGAACGAATCACAGGTGCCGGTTTCAATCACCAGGTGCACGGCTCTATTTCCCCTCAGCACTGGTCAAACAGTCCATAAGCACCCAGGACGGCCCTGAGTGAAGAGGGCCGTAGTAGGGTGCTCCTATAGCGGGCATTAAAATCAGAATGACCCTTAAATGCATTTAGGACCATATTTGAATTTTTGGGTTACCAGATGCACGTTTTCAATCACCAGGTGCACGGTTTCAATCACCAGGTGCACGGCTCTATTTCCTCCTCCAGCACTTGTCAAACAGTCCATAAAGCACCCAGGACGGCCCTGAGTGAAAGAGGGCCGTAGTAGGGTGCTCCTATAGCGGGCATTAAAATCAGAATGACCGTTAAATGCATTTATGACCATATTTGTGTTTTTGGGTTACCAGATGCACGGTTTCAATCACCAGGTGCACGGCTCTATTTCCTCCTCCAGCACTTGTCAAACAGTCCATAAAGCACCCAGGACGGCCCTGAGTGAAAGAGGGCCGTAGTAGGGTGCTCCTATAGCGGGCATTAAAATCAGAATGACCGTTAAATGCATTTATGACCATATTTGTGTTTTTGGGTTACCAGATGCACGGTTTCAATCACCAGGTGCACGGCTCTATTTCCTCCTCCAGCACTTGTCAAACAGTCCATAAAGCACCCAGGACGGCCCTGAGTGAAAGAGGGCCGTAGTAGGGTGCTCCTATAGCGGGCATTAAAATCAGAATGACCGTTAAATGCATTTATGACCATATTTGTGTTTTTGGGTTACCGCTTGTATAGCAATCAGTATCCATCGTGAAATTTCAAAGTGTCCATAATGCACTCAGGTCGCCCCCGACAGAGAGAGGGCCGTAGTAGGGTGTTTCCATAGCGGGCATTAATATCAGAATGACCCTTAAATGCATTTAGGACCATATTTGAATTTTTGGGTTACCAGATGCACGTTTTCAATCACCAGGTGCACGGTTTCAATCACCAGGTGCACGGCTCTATTTCCTCCTCCAGCACTTGTCAAACAGTCCATAAAGCACCCAGGACGGCCCTGAGTGAAAGAGGGCCGTAGTAGGGTGCTCCTATAGCGGGCATTAAAATCAGAATGACCGTTAAATGCATTTATGACCATATTTGTGTTTTTGGGTTACCAGATGCACGGTTTCAATCACCAGGTGCACGGCTCTATTTCCTCCTCCAGCACTTGTCAAACAGTCCATAAAGCACCCAGGACGGCCCTGAGTGAAAGAGGGCCGTAGTAGGGTGCTCCTATAGCGGGCATTAAAATCAGAATGACCGTTAAATGCATTTATGACCATATTTGTGTTTTTGGGTTACCGCTTGTATAGCAATCAGTATCCATCGTGAAATTTCAAAGTGTCCATAATGCACTCAGGTCGCCCCCGACAGAGAGAGGGCCGTAGTAGGGTGTTTCCATAGCGGGCATTAATATCAGAATGACCCTTAAATGCATTTAGGACCATATTTGAATTTTTGGGTTACCAGATGCACGTTTTCAATCACCAGGTGCACGGTTTCAATCACCAGGTGCACGGCTCTATTTCCTCCTCCAGCACTTGTCAAACAGTCCATAAAGCACCCAGGACGGCCCTGAGTGAAAGAGGGCCGTAGTAGGGTGCTCCTATAGCGGGCATTAAAATCAGAATGACCGTTAAATGCATTTATGACCATATTTGTGTTTTTGGGTTACCAGATGCACGGTTTCAATCACCAGGTGCACGGCTCTATTTCCTCCTCCAGCACTTGTCAAACAGTCCATAAAGCACCCAGGACGGCCCTGAGTGAAAGAGGGCCGTAGTAGGGTGCTCCTATAGCGGGCATTAAAATCAGAATGACCGTTAAATGCATTTATGACCATATTTGTGTTTTTGGGTTACCGCTTGTATAGCAATCAGTATCCATCGTGAAATTTCAAAGTGTCCATAATGCACTCAGGTCGCCCCCGACAGAGAGAGGGCCGTAGTAGGGTGTTTCCATAGCGGGCATTAATATCAGAATGACCCTTAAATGCATTTAGGACCATATTTGAATTTTTGGGTTACCAGATGCACGTTTTCAATCACCAGGTGCACGGTTTCAATCACCAGGTGCACGGCTCTATTTCCTCCTCCAGCACTTGTCAAACAGTCCATAAAGCACCCAGGACGGCCCTGAGTGAAAGAGGGCCGTAGTAGGGTGCTCCTATAGCGGGCATTAAAATCAGAATGACCGTTAAATGCATTTATGACCATATTTGTGTTTTTGGGTTACCAGATGCACGGTTTCAATCACCAGGTGCACGGCTCTATTTCCTCCTCCAGCACTTGTCAAACAGTCCATAAAGCACCCAGGACGGCCCTGAGTGAAAGAGGGCCGTAGTAGGGTGCTCCTATAGCGGGCATTAAAATCAGAATGACCGTTAAATGCATTTATGACCATATTTGTGTTTTTGGGTTACCGCTTGTATAGCAATCAGTATCCATCGTGAAATTTCAAAGTGTCCATAATGCACTCAGGTCGCCCCCGACAGAGAGAGGGCCGTAGTAGGGTGTTTCCATAGCGGGCATTAATATCAGAATGACCCTTAAATGCATTTAGGACCATATTTGAATTTTTGGGTTACCAGATGCACGTTTTCAATCACCAGGTGCACGGTTTCAATCACCAGGTGCACGGCTCTATTTCCTCCTCCAGCACTTGTCAAACAGTCCATAAAGCACCCAGGACGGCCCTGAGTGAAAGAGGGCCGTAGTAGGGTGCTCCTATAGCGGGCATTAAAATCAGAATGACCGTTAAATGCATTTATGACCATATTTGTGTTTTTGGGTTACCAGATGCACGGTTTCAATCACCAGGTGCACGGCTCTATTTCCTCCTCCAGCACTTGTCAAACAGTCCATAAAGCACCCAGGACGGCCCTGAGTGAAAGAGGGCCGTAGTAGGGTGCTCCTATAGCGGGCATTAAAATCAGAATGACCGTTAAATGCATTTATGACCATATTTGTGTTTTTGGGTTACCAGATGCACGGTTTCAATCACCAGGTGCACGGCTCTATTTCCTCCTCCAGCACTTGTCAAACAGTCCATAAAGCACCCAGGACGGCCCTGAGTGAAAGAGGGCCGTAGTAGGGTGCTCCTATAGCGGGCATTAAAATCAGAATGACCGTTAAATGCATTTATGACCATATTTGTGTTTTTGGGTTACCGCTTGTATAGCAATCAGTATCCATCGTGAAATTTCAAAGTGTCCATAATGCACTCAGGTCGCCCCCGACAGAGAGAGGGCCGTAGTAGGGTGTTTCCATAGCGGGCATTAATATCAGAATGACCCTTAAATGCATTTAGGACCATATTTGAATTTTTGGGTTACCAGATGCACGTTTTCAATCACCAGGTGCACGGTTTCAATCACCAGGTGCACGGCTCTATTTCCTCCTCCAGCACTTGTCAAACAGTCCATAAAGCACCCAGGACGGCCCTGAGTGAAAGAGGGCCGTAGTAGGGTGCTCCTATAGCGGGCATTAAAATCAGAATGACCGTTAAATGCATTTATGACCATATTTGTGTTTTTGGGTTACCAGATGCACGGTTTCAATCACCAGGTGCACGGCTCTATTTCCTCCTCCAGCACTTGTCAAACAGTCCATAAAGCACCCAGGACGGCCCTGAGTGAAAGAGGGCCGTAGTAGGGTGCTCCTATAGCGGGCATTAAAATCAGAATGACCGTTAAATGCATTTATGACCATATTTGTGTTTTTGGGTTACCGCTTGTATAGCAATCAGTATCCATCGTGAAATTTCAAAGTGTCCATAATGCACTCAGGTCGCCCCCGACAGAGAGAGGGCCGTAGTAGGGTGTTTCCATAGCGGGCATTAATATCAGAATGACCCTTAAATGCATTTAGGACCATATTTGAATTTTTGGGTTACCAGATGCACGTTTTCAATCACCAGGTGCACGGTTTCAATCACCAGGTGCACGGCTCTATTTCCTCCTCCAGCACTTGTCAAACAGTCCATAAAGCACCCAGGACGGCCCTGAGTGAAAGAGGGCCGTAGTAGGGTGCTCCTATAGCGGGCATTAAAATCAGAATGACCGTTAAATGCATTTATGACCATATTTGTGTTTTTGGGTTACCAGATGCACGGTTTCAATCACCAGGTGCACGGCTCTATTTCCTCCTCCAGCACTTGTCAAACAGTCCATAAAGCACCCAGGACGGCCCTGAGTGAAAGAGGGCCGTAGTAGGGTGCTCCTATAGCGGGCATTAAAATCAGAATGACCGTTAAATGCATTTATGACCATATTTGTGTTTTTGGGTTACCAGATGCACGGTTTCAATCACCAGGTGCACGGCTCTATTTCCTCCTCCAGCACTTGTCAAACAGTCCATAAAGCACCCAGGACGGCCCTGAGTGAAAGAGGGCCGTAGTAGGGTGCTCCTATAGCGGGCATTAAAATCAGAATGACCGTTAAATGCATTTATGACCATATTTGTGTTTTTGGGTTACCGCTTGTATAGCAATCAGTATCCATCGTGAAATTTCAAAGTGTCCATAATGCACTCAGGTCGCCCCCGACAGAGAGAGGGCCGTAGTAGGGTGTTTCCATAGCGGGCATTAATATCAGAATGACCCTTAAATGCATTTAGGACCATATTTGAATTTTTGGGTTACCAGATGCACGTTTTCAATCACCAGGTGCACGGTTTCAATCACCAGGTGCACGGCTCTATTTCCTCCTCCAGCACTTGTCAAACAGTCCATAAAGCACCCAGGACGGCCCTGAGTGAAAGAGGGCCGTAGTAGGGTGCTCCTATAGCGGGCATTAAAATCAGAATGACCGTTAAATGCATTTATGACCATATTTGTGTTTTTGGGTTACCAGATGCACGGTTTCAATCACCAGGTGCACGGCTCTATTTCCTCCTCCAGCACTTGTCAAACAGTCCATAAAGCACCCAGGACGGCCCTGAGTGAAAGAGGGCCGTAGTAGGGTGCTCCTATAGCGGGCATTAAAATCAGAATGACCGTTAAATGCATTTATGACCATATTTGTGTTTTTGGGTTACCGCTTGTATAGCAATCAGTATCCATCGTGAAATTTCAAAGTGTCCATAATGCACTCAGGTCGCCCCCGACAGAGAGAGGGCCGTAGTAGGGTGTTTCCATAGCGGGCATTAATATCAGAATGACCCTTAAATGCATTTAGGACCATATTTGAATTTTTGGGTTACCAGATGCACGTTTTCAATCACCAGGTGCACGGTTTCAATCACCAGGTGCACGGCTCTATTTCCTCCTCCAGCACTTGTCAAACAGTCCATAAAGCACCCAGGACGGCCCTGAGTGAAAGAGGGCCGTAGTAGGGTGCTCCTATAGCGGGCATTAAAATCAGAATGACCGTTAAATGCATTTATGACCATATTTGTGTTTTTGGGTTACCAGATGCACGGTTTCAATCACCAGGTGCACGGCTCTATTTCCTCCTCCAGCACTTGTCAAACAGTCCATAAAGCACCCAGGACGGCCCTGAGTGAAAGAGGGCCGTAGTAGGGTGCTCCTATAGCGGGCATTAAAATCAGAATGACCGTTAAATGCATTTATGACCATATTTGTGTTTTTGGGTTACCAGATGCACGGTTTCAATCACCAGGTGCACGGCTCTATTTCCTCCTCCAGCACTTGTCAAACAGTCCATAAAGCACCCAGGACGGCCCTGAGTGAAAGAGGGCCGTAGTAGGGTGCTCCTATAGCGGGCATTAAAATCAGAATGACCGTTAAATGCATTTATGACCATATTTGTGTTTTTGGGTTACCGCTTGTATAGCAATCAGTATCCATCGTGAAATTTCAAAGTGTCCATAATGCACTCAGGTCGCCCCCGACAGAGAGAGGGCCGTAGTAGGGTGTTTCCATAGCGGGCATTAATATCAGAATGACCCTTAAATGCATTTAGGACCATATTTGAATTTTTGGGTTACCAGATGCACGTTTTCAATCACCAGGTGCACGGTTTCAATCACCAGGTGCACGGCTCTATTTCCTCCTCCAGCACTTGTCAAACAGTCCATAAAGCACCCAGGACGGCCCTGAGTGAAAGAGGGCCGTAGTAGGGTGCTCCTATAGCGGGCATTAAAATCAGAATGACCGTTAAATGCATTTATGACCATATTTGTGTTTTTGGGTTACCAGATGCACGGTTTCAATCACCAGGTGCACGGCTCTATTTCCTCCTCCAGCACTTGTCAAACAGTCCATAAAGCACCCAGGACGGCCCTGAGTGAAAGAGGGCCGTAGTAGGGTGCTCCTATAGCGGGCATTAAAATCAGAATGACCGTTAAATGCATTTATGACCATATTTGTGTTTTTGGGTTACCGCTTGTATAGCAATCAGTATCCATCGTGAAATTTCAAAGTGTCCATAATGCACTCAGGTCGCCCCCGACAGAGAGAGGGCCGTAGTAGGGTGTTTCCATAGCGGGCATTAATATCAGAATGACCCTTAAATGCATTTAGGACCATATTTGAATTTTTGGGTTACCAGATGCACGTTTTCAATCACCAGGTGCACGGTTTCAATCACCAGGTGCACGGCTCTATTTCCTCCTCCAGCACTTGTCAAACAGTCCATAAAGCACCCAGGACGGCCCTGAGTGAAAGAGGGCCGTAGTAGGGTGCTCCTATAGCGGGCATTAAAATCAGAATGACCGTTAAATGCATTTATGACCATATTTGTGTTTTTGGGTTACCAGATGCACGGTTTCAATCACCAGGTGCACGGCTCTATTTCCTCCTCCAGCACTTGTCAAACAGTCCATAAAGCACCCAGGACGGCCCTGAGTGAAAGAGGGCCGTAGTAGGGTGCTCCTATAGCGGGCATTAAAATCAGAATGACCGTTAAATGCATTTATGACCATATTTGTGTTTTTGGGTTACCGCTTGTATAGCAATCAGTATCCATCGTGAAATTTCAAAGTGTCCATAATGCACTCAGGTCGCCCCCGACAGAGAGAGGGCCGTAGTAGGGTGTTTCCATAGCGGGCATTAATATCAGAATGACCCTTAAATGCATTTAGGACCATATTTGAATTTTTGGGTTACCAGATGCACGTTTTCAATCACCAGGTGCACGGTTTCAATCACCAGGTGCACGGCTCTATTTCCTCCTCCAGCACTTGTCAAACAGTCCATAAAGCACCCAGGACGGCCCTGAGTGAAAGAGGGCCGTAGTAGGGTGCTCCTATAGCGGGCATTAAAATCAGAATGACCGTTAAATGCATTTATGACCATATTTGTGTTTTTGGGTTACCAGATGCACGGTTTCAATCACCAGGTGCACGGCTCTATTTCCTCCTCCAGCACTTGTCAAACAGTCCATAAAGCACCCAGGACGGCCCTGAGTGAAAGAGGGCCGTAGTAGGGTGCTCCTATAGCGGGCATTAAAATCAGAATGACCGTTAAATGCATTTATGACCATATTTGTGTTTTTGGGTTACCAGATGCACGGTTTCAATCACCAGGTGCACGGCTCTATTTCCTCCTCCAGCACTTGTCAAACAGTCCATAAAGCACCCAGGACGGCCCTGAGTGAAAGAGGGCCGTAGTAGGGTGCTCCTATAGCGGGCATTAAAATCAGAATGACCGTTAAATGCATTTATGACCATATTTGTGTTTTTGGGTTACCGCTTGTATAGCAATCAGTATCCATCGTGAAATTTCAAAGTGTCCATAATGCACTCAGGTCGCCCCCGACAGAGAGAGGGCCGTAGTAGGGTGTTTCCATAGCGGGCATTAATATCAGAATGACCCTTAAATGCATTTAGGACCATATTTGAATTTTTGGGTTACCAGATGCACGTTTTCAATCACCAGGTGCACGGTTTCAATCACCAGGTGCACGGCTCTATTTCCTCCTCCAGCACTTGTCAAACAGTCCATAAAGCACCCAGGACGGCCCTGAGTGAAAGAGGGCCGTAGTAGGGTGCTCCTATAGCGGGCATTAAAATCAGAATGACCGTTTAAATGCATTTATGACCATATTTGTGTTTTTGGGTTACCAGATGCACGGTTTCAATCACCAGGTGCACGGCTCTATTTCCTCCTCCAGCACTTGTCAAACAGTCCATAAAGCACCCAGGACGGCCCTGAGTGAAAGAGGGCCGTAGTAGGGTGCTCCTATAGCGGGCATTAAAATCAGAATGACCGTTAAATGCATTTATGACCATATTTGTGTTTTTGGGTTACCGCTTGTATAGCAATCAGTATCCATCGTGAAATTTCAAAGTGTCCATAATGCACTCAGGTCGCCCCCGACAGAGAGAGGGCCGTAGTAGGGTGTTTCCATAGCGGGCATTAATATCAGAATGACCCTTAAATGCATTTAGGACCATATTTGAATTTTTGGGTTACCAGATGCACGTTTTCAATCACCAGGTGCACGGTTTCAATCACCAGGTGCACGGCTCTATTTCCTCCTCCAGCACTTGTCAAACAGTCCATAAAGCACCCAGGACGGCCCTGAGTGAAAGAGGGCCGTAGTAGGGTGCTCCTATAGCGGGCATTAAAATCAGAATGACCGTTAAATGCATTTATGACCATATTTGTGTTTTTGGGTTACCAGATGCACGGTTTCAATCACCAGGTGCACGGCTCTATTTCCTCCTCCAGCACTTGTCAAACAGTCCATAAAGCACCCAGGACGGCCCTGAGTGAAAGAGGGCCGTAGTAGGGTGCTCCTATAGCGGGCATTAAAATCAGAATGACCGTTAAATGCATTTATGACCATATTTGTGTTTTTGGGTTACCGCTTGTATAGCAATCAGTATCCATCGTGAAATTTCAAAGTGTCCATAATGCACTCAGGTCGCCCCCGACAGAGAGAGGGCCGTAGTAGGGTGTTTCCATAGCGGGCATTAATATCAGAATGACCCTTAAATGCATTTAGGACCATATTTGAATTTTTGGGTTACCAGATGCACGTTTTCAATCACCAGGTGCACGGTTTCAATCACCAGGTGCACGGCTCTATTTCCTCCTCCAGCACTTGTCAAACAGTCCATAAAGCACCCAGGACGGCCCTGAGTGAAAGAGGGCCGTAGTAGGGTGCTCCTATAGCGGGCATTAAAATCAGAATGACCGTTAAATGCATTTATGACCATATTTGTGTTTTTGGGTTACCAGATGCACGGTTTCAATCACCAGGTGCACGGCTCTATTTCCTCCTCCAGCACTTGTCAAACAGTCCATAAAGCACCCAGGACGGCCCTGAGTGAAAGAGGGCCGTAGTAGGGTGCTCCTATAGCGGGCATTAAAATCAGAATGACCGTTAAATGCATTTATGACCATATTTGTGTTTTTGGGTTACCAGATGCACGGTTTCAATCACCAGGTGCACGGCTCTATTTCCTCCTCCAGCACTTGTCAAACAGTCCATAAAGCACCCAGGACGGCCCTGAGTGAAAGAGGGCCGTAGTAGGGTGCTCCTATAGCGGGCATTAAAATCAGAATGACCGTTAAATGCATTTATGACCATATTTGTGTTTTTGGGTTACCGCTTGTATAGCAATCAGTATCCATCGTGAAATTTCAAAGTGTCCATAATGCACTCAGGTCGCCCCCGACAGAGAGAGGGCCGTAGTAGGGTGTTTCCATAGCGGGCATTAATATCAGAATGACCCTTAAATGCATTTAGGACCATATTTGAATTTTTGGGTTACCAGATGCACGTTTTCAATCACCAGGTGCACGGTTTCAATCACCAGGTGCACGGCTCTATTTCCTCCTCCAGCACTTGTCAAACAGTCCATAAAGCACCCAGGACGGCCCTGAGTGAAAGAGGGCCGTAGTAGGGTGCTCCTATAGCGGGCATTAAAATCAGAATGACCGTTAAATGCATTTATGACCATATTTGTGTTTTTGGGTTACCAGATGCACGGTTTCAATCACCAGGTGCACGGCTCTATTTCCTCCTCCAGCACTTGTCAAACAGTCCATAAAGCACCCAGGACGGCCCTGAGTGAAAGAGGGCCGTAGTAGGGTGCTCCTATAGCGGGCATTAAAATCAGAATGACCGTTAAATGCATTTATGACCATATTTGTGTTTTTGGGTTACCAGATGCACGGTTTCAATCACCAGGTGCACGGCTCTATTTCCTCCTCCAGCACTTGTCAAACAGTCCATAAAGCACCCAGGACGGCCCTGAGTGAAAGAGGGCCGTAGTAGGGTGCTCCTATAGCGGGCATTAAAATCAGAATGACCGTTAAATGCATTTATGACCATATTTGTGTTTTTGGGTTACCGCTTGTATAGCAATCAGTATCCATCGTGAAATTTCAAAGTGTCCATAATGCACTCAGGTCGCCCCCGACAGAGAGAGGGCCGTAGTAGGGTGTTTCCATAGCGGGCATTAATATCAGAATGACCCTTAAATGCATTTAGGACCATATTTGAATTTTTGGGTTACCAGATGCACGTTTTCAATCACCAGGTGCACGGTTTCAATCACCAGGTGCACGGCTCTATTTCCTCCTCCAGCACTTGTCAAACAGTCCATAAAGCACCCAGGACGGCCCTGAGTGAAAGAGGGCCGTAGTAGGGTGCTCCTATAGCGGGCATTAAAATCAGAATGACCGTTAAATGCATTTATGACCATATTTGTGTTTTTGGGTTACCAGATGCACGGTTTCAATCACCAGGTGCACGGCTCTATTTCCTCCTCCAGCACTTGTCAAACAGTCCATAAAGCACCCAGGACGGCCCTGAGTGAAAGAGGGCCGTAGTAGGGTGCTCCTATAGCGGGCATTAAAATCAGAATGACCGTTAAATGCATTTATGACCATATTTGTGTTTTTGGGTTACCGCTTGTATAGCAATCAGTATCCATCGTGAAATTTCAAAGTGTCCATAATGCACTCAGGTCGCCCCCGACAGAGAGAGGGCCGTAGTAGGGTGTTTCCATAGCGGGCATTAATATCAGAATGACCCTTAAATGCATTTAGGACCATATTTGAATTTTTGGGTTACCAGATGCACGTTTTCAATCACCAGGTGCACGGTTTCAATCACCAGGTGCACGGCTCTATTTCCTCCTCCAGCACTTGTCAAACAGTCCATAAAGCACCCAGGACGGCCCTGAGTGAAAGAGGGCCGTAGTAGGGTGCTCCTATAGCGGGCATTAAAATCAGAATGACCGTTAAATGCATTTATGACCATATTTGTGTTTTTGGGTTACCAGATGCACGGTTTCAATCACCAGGTGCACGGCTCTATTTCCTCCTCCAGCACTTGTCAAACAGTCCATAAAGCACCCAGGACGGCCCTGAGTGAAAGAGGGCCGTAGTAGGGTGCTCCTATAGCGGGCATTAAAATCAGAATGACCGTTAAATGCATTTATGACCATATTTGTGTTTTTGGGTTACCAGATGCACGGTTTCAATCACCAGGTGCACGGCTCTATTTCCTCCTCCAGCACTTGTCAAACAGTCCATAAAGCACCCAGGACGGCCCTGAGTGAAAGAGGGCCGTAGTAGGGTGCTCCTATAGCGGGCATTAAAATCAGAATGACCGTTTAAATGCATTTATGACCATATTTGTGTTTTTGGGTTACCGCTTGTATAGCAATCAGTATCCATCGTGAAATTTCAAAGTGTCCATAATGCACTCAGGTCGCCCCCGACAGAGAGAGGGCCGTAGTAGGGTGTTTCCATAGCGGGCATTAATATCAGAATGACCCTTAAATGCATTTAGGACCATATTTGAATTTTTGGGTTACCAGATGCACGTTTTCAATCACCAGGTGCACGGTTTCAATCACCAGGTGCACGGCTCTATTTCCTCCTCCAGCACTTGTCAAACAGTCCATAAAGCACCCAGGACGGCCCTGAGTGAAAGAGGGCCGTAGTAGGGTGCTCCTATAGCGGGCATTAAAATCAGAATGACCGTTAAATGCATTTATGACCATATTTGTGTTTTTGGGTTACCAGATGCACGGTTTCAATCACCAGGTGCACGGCTCTATTTCCTCCTCCAGCACTTGTCAAACAGTCCATAAAGCACCCAGGACGGCCCTGAGTGAAAGAGGGCCGTAGTAGGGTGCTCCTATAGCGGGCATTAAAATCAGAATGACCGTTAAATGCATTTATGACCATATTTGTGTTTTTGGGTTACCAGATGCACGGTTTCAATCACCAGGTGCACGGCTCTATTTCCTCCTCCAGCACTTGTCAAACAGTCCATAAAGCACCCAGGACGGCCCTGAGTGAAAGAGGGCCGTAGTAGGGTGCTCCTATAGCGGGCATTAAAATCAGAATGACCGTTAAATGCATTTATGACCATATTTGTGTTTTTGGGTTACCGCTTGTATAGCAATCAGTATCCATCGTGAAATTTCAAAGTGTCCATAATGCACTCAGGTCGCCCCCGACAGAGAGAGGGCCGTAGTAGGGTGTTTCCATAGCGGGCATTAATATCAGAATGACCCTTAAATGCATTTAGGACCATATTTGAATTTTTGGGTTACCAGATGCACGTTTTCAATCACCAGGTGCACGGTTTCAATCACCAGGTGCACGGCTCTATTTCCTCCTCCAGCACTTGTCAAACAGTCCATAAAGCACCCAGGACGGCCCTGAGTGAAAGAGGGCCGTAGTAGGGTGCTCCTATAGCGGGCATTAAAATCAGAATGACCGTTAAATGCATTTATGACCATATTTGTGTTTTTGGGTTACCAGATGCACGGTTTCAATCACCAGGTGCACGGCTCTATTTCCTCCTCCAGCACTTGTCAAACAGTCCATAAAGCACCCAGGACGGCCCTGAGTGAAAGAGGGCCGTAGTAGGGTGCTCCTATAGCGGGCATTAAAATCAGAATGACCGTTAAATGCATTTATGACCATATTTGTGTTTTTGGGTTACCGCTTGTATAGCAATCAGTATCCATCGTGAAATTTCAAAGTGTCCATAATGCACTCAGGTCGCCCCCGACAGAGAGAGGGCCGTAGTAGGGTGTTTCCATAGCGGGCATTAATATCAGAATGACCCTTAAATGCATTTAGGACCATATTTGAATTTTTGGGTTACCAGATGCACGTTTTCAATCACCAGGTGCACGGTTTCAATCACCAGGTGCACGGCTCTATTTCCTCCTCCAGCACTTGTCAAACAGTCCATAAAGCACCCAGGACGGCCCTGAGTGAAAGAGGGCCGTAGTAGGGTGCTCCTATAGCGGGCATTAAAATCAGAATGACCGTTAAATGCATTTATGACCATATTTGTGTTTTTGGGTTACCAGATGCACGGTTTCAATCACCAGGTGCACGGCTCTATTTCCTCCTCCAGCACTTGTCAAACAGTCCATAAAGCACCCAGGACGGCCCTGAGTGAAAGAGGGCCGTAGTAGGGTGCTCCTATAGCGGGCATTAAAATCAGAATGACCGTTAAATGCATTTATGACCATATTTGTGTTTTTGGGTTACCAGATGCACGGTTTCAATCACCAGGTGCACGGCTCTATTTCCTCCTCCAGCACTTGTCAAACAGTCCATAAAGCACCCAGGACGGCCCTGAGTGAAAGAGGGCCGTAGTAGGGTGCTCCTATAGCGGGCATTAAAATCAGAATGACCGTTAAATGCATTTATGACCATATTTGTGTTTTTGGGTTACCGCTTGTATAGCAATCAGTATCCATCGTGAAATTTCAAAGTGTCCATAATGCACTCAGGTCGCCCCCGACAGAGAGAGGGCCGTAGTAGGGTGTTTCCATAGCGGGCATTAATATCAGAATGACCCTTAAATGCATTTAGGACCATATTTGAATTTTTGGGTTACCAGATGCACGTTTTCAATCACCAGGTGCACGGTTTCAATCACCAGGTGCACGGCTCTATTTCCTCCTCCAGCACTTGTCAAACAGTCCATAAAGCACCCAGGACGGCCCTGAGTGAAAGAGGGCCGTAGTAGGGTGCTCCTATAGCGGGCATTAAAATCAGAATGACCGTTAAATGCATTTATGACCATATTTGTGTTTTTGGGTTACCAGATGCACGGTTTCAATCACCAGGTGCACGGCTCTATTTCCTCCTCCAGCACTTGTCAAACAGTCCATAAAGCACCCAGGACGGCCCTGAGTGAAAGAGGGCCGTAGTAGGGTGCTCCTATAGCGGGCATTAAAATCAGAATGACCGTTAAATGCATTTATGACCATATTTGTGTTTTTGGGTTACCGCTTGTATAGCAATCAGTATCCATCGTGAAATTTCAAAGTGTCCATAATGCACTCAGGTCGCCCCCGACAGAGAGAGGGCCGTAGTAGGGTGTTTCCATAGCGGGCATTAATATCAGAATGACCCTTAAATGCATTTAGGACCATATTTGAATTTTTGGGTTACCAGATGCACGTTTTCAATCACCAGGTGCACGGTTTCAATCACCAGGTGCACGGCTCTATTTCCTCCTCCAGCACTTGTCAAACAGTCCATAAAGCACCCAGGACGGCCCTGAGTGAAAGAGGGCCGTAGTAGGGTGCTCCTATAGCGGGCATTAAATCAGAATGACCGTTAAATGCATTTATGACCATATTTGTGTTTTTGGGTTACCAGATGCACGGTTTCAATCACCAGGTGCACGGCTCTATTTCCTCCTCCAGCACTTGTCAAACAGTCCATAAAGCACCCAGGACGGCCCTGAGTGAAAGAGGGCCGTAGTAGGGTGCTCCTATAGCGGGCATTAAAATCAGAATGACCGTTAAATGCATTTATGACCATATTTGTGTTTTTGGGTTACCAGATGCACGGTTTCAATCACCAGGTGCACGGCTCTATTTCCTCCTCCAGCACTTGTCAAACAGTCCATAAAGCACCCAGGACGGCCCTGAGTGAAAGAGGGCCGTAGTAGGGTGCTCCTATAGCGGGCATTAAAATCAGAATGACCGTTAAATGCATTTATGACCATATTTGTGTTTTTGGGTTACCGCTTGTATAGCAATCAGTATCCATCGTGAAATTTCAAAGTGTCCATAATGCACTCAGGTCGCCCCCGACAGAGAGAGGGCCGTAGTAGGGTGTTTCCATAGCGGGCATTAATATCAGAATGACCCTTAAATGCATTTAGGACCATATTTGAATTTTTGGGTTACCAGATGCACGTTTTCAATCACCAGGTGCACGGTTTCAATCACCAGGTGCACGGCTCTATTTCCTCCTCCAGCACTTGTCAAACAGTCCATAAAGCACCCAGGACGGCCCTGAGTGAAAGAGGGCCGTAGTAGGGTGCTCCTATAGCGGGCATTAAAATCAGAATGACCGTTAAATGCATTTATGACCATATTTGTGTTTTTGGGTTACCAGATGCACGGTTTCAATCACCAGGTGCACGGCTCTATTTCCTCCTCCAGCACTTGTCAAACAGTCCATAAAGCACCCAGGACGGCCCTGAGTGAAAGAGGGCCGTAGTAGGGTGCTCCTATAGCGGGCATTAAAATCAGAATGACCGTTAAATGCATTTATGACCATATTTGTGTTTTTGGGTTACCAGATGCACGGTTTCAATCACCAGGTGCACGGCTCTATTTCCTCCTCCAGCACTTGTCAAACAGTCCATAAAGCACCCAGGACGGCCCTGAGTGAAAGAGGGCCGTAGTAGGGTGCTCCTATAGCGGGCATTAAAATCAGAATGACCGTTAAATGCATTTATGACCATATTTGTGTTTTTGGGTTACCGCTTGTATAGCAATCAGTATCCATCGTGAAATTTCAAAGTGTCCATAATGCACTCAGGTCGCCCCCGACAGAGAGAGGGCCGTAGTAGGGTGTTTCCATAGCGGGCATTAATATCAGAATGACCCTTAAATGCATTTAGGACCATATTTGAATTTTTGGGTTACCAGATGCACGTTTTCAATCACCAGGTGCACGGTTTCAATCACCAGGTGCACGGCTCTATTTCCTCCTCCAGCACTTGTCAAACAGTCCATAAAGCACCCAGGACGGCCCTGAGTGAAAGAGGGCCGTAGTAGGGTGCTCCTATAGCGGGCATTAAAATCAGAATGACCGTTAAATGCATTTATGACCATATTTGTGTTTTTGGGTTACCAGATGCACGGTTTCAATCACCAGGTGCACGGCTCTATTTCCTCCTCCAGCACTTGTCAAACAGTCCATAAAGCACCCAGGACGGCCCTGAGTGAAAGAGGGCCGTAGTAGGGTGCTCCTATAGCGGGCATTAAAATCAGAATGACCGTTAAATGCATTTATGACCATATTTGTGTTTTTGGGTTACCAGATGCACGGTTTCAATCACCAGGTGCACGGCTCTATTTCCTCCTCCAGCACTTGTCAAACAGTCCATAAAGCACCCAGGACGGCCCTGAGTGAAAGAGGGCCGTAGTAGGGTGCTCCTATAGCGGGCATTAAAATCAGAATGACCGTTAAATGCATTTATGACCATATTTGTGTTTTTGGGTTACCGCTTGTATAGCAATCAGTATCCATCGTGAAATTTCAAAGTGTCCATAATGCACTCAGGTCGCCCCCGACAGAGAGAGGGCCGTAGTAGGGTGTTTCCATAGCGGGCATTAATATCAGAATGACCCTTAAATGCATTTAGGACCATATTTGAATTTTTGGGTTACCAGATGCACGTTTCAATCACCAGGTGCACGGTTTCAATCACCAGGTGCACGGCTCTATTTCCTCCTCCAGCACTTGTCAAACAGTCCATAAAGCACCCAGGACGGCCCTGAGTGAAAGAGGGCCGTAGTAGGGTGCTCCTATAGCGGGCATTAAAATCAGAATGACCGTTAAATGCATTTATGACCATATTTGTGTTTTTGGGTTACCAGATGCACGGTTTCAATCACCAGGTGCACGGCTCTATTTCCTCCTCCAGCACTTGTCAAACAGTCCATAAAGCACCCAGGACGGCCCTGAGTGAAAGAGGGCCGTAGTAGGGTGCTCCTATAGCGGGCATTAAAATCAGAATGACCGTTAATGCATTTATGACCATATTTGTGTTTTTGGGTTACCGCTTGTATAGCAATCAGTATCCATCGTGAAATTTCAAAGTGTCCATAATGCACTCAGGTCGCCCCCGACAGAGAGAGGGCCGTAGTAGGGTGTTTCCATAGCGGGCATTAATATCAGAATGACCCTTAAATGCATTTAGGACCATATTTGAATTTTTGGGTTTACCAGATGCACGTTTTCAATCACCAGGTGCACGGTTTTCAATCACCAGGTGCACGGCTCTATTTCCTCCTCCAGCACTTGTCAAACAGTCCATAAAGCACCCAGGACGGCCCTGAGTGAAAGAGGGCCGTAGTAGGGTGCTCCTATAGCGGGCATTTAAAATCAGAATGACCGTTAAATGCATTTATGACCATATTTGTGTTTTTGGGTTACCAGATGCACGGTTTCAATCACCAGGTGCACGGCTCTATTTCCTCCTCCAGCACTTGTCAAACAGTCCATAAAGCACCCAGGACGGCCCTGAGTGAAAGAGGGCCGTAGTAGGGTGCTCCTATAGCGGGCATTAAATCAGAATGACCGTTAAATGCATTTATGACCATATTTGTGTTTTTGGGTTACCGCTTGTATAGCAATCAGTATCCATCGTGAAATTTCAAAGTGTCCATAATGCACTCAGGTCGCCCCCCGACAGAGAGAGGGCCGTAGTAGGGTGTTTCCATAGCGGGCATTAATATCAGAATGACCCTTAAATGCATTTAGGACCATATTTGAATTTTTGGGTTACCAGATGCACGTTTTCAATCACCAGGTGCACGGTTTCAATCACCAGGTGCACGGCTCTATTTCCTCCTCCAGCACTTGTCAAACAGTCCATAAAGCACCCAGGACGGCCCTGAGTGAAAGAGGGCCGTAGTAGGGTGCTCCTATAGCGGGCATTAAAATCAGAATGACCGTTAAATGCATTTATGACCATATTTGTGTTTTTGGGTTACCGCTGGTATAGCAATCAGTATCCATCGTGAAATTTCAAAGTGTCCATAATGCACTCAGGTCGCCCCCGACAGAGAGAGGGCCGTAGTAGGGTGTTTCCATAGCGGGCATTAATATCAGAATGACCCTTAAATGCATTTAGGACCATATTTGAATTTTTGGGTTACCAGATGCACGTTTTCAATCACCAGGTGCACGGTTTCAATCACCAGGTGCACGGCTCTATTTCCTCCTCCAGCACTTGTCAAACAGTCCATAAAGCACCCAGGACGGCCCTGAGTGAAAGAGGGCCGTAGTAGGGTGCTCCTATAGCGGGCATTAAAATCAGAATGACCGTTAAATGCATTTATGACCATATTTGTGTTTTTGGGTTACCAGATGCACGGTTTCAATCACCAGGTGCACGGCTCTATTTCCTCCTCCAGCACTTGTCAAACAGTCCATAAAGCACCCAGGACGGCCCTGAGTGAAAGAGGGCCGTAGTAGGGTGCTCCTATAGCGGGCATTAAAATCAGAATGACCGTTAAATGCATTTATGACCATATTTGTGTTTTTGGGTTACCGCTTGTATAGCAATCAGTATCCATCGTGAAATTTCAAAGTGTCCATAATGCACTCAGGTCGCCCCCCGACAGAGAGAGGGCCGTAGTAGGGTGTTTCCATAGCGGGCATTAATATCAGAATGACCCTTAAATGCATTTAGGACCATATTTGAATTTTTGGGTTACCAGATGCACGTTTTCAATCACCAGGTGCACGGTTTCAATCACCAGGTGCACGGCTCTATTTCCTCCTCCAGCACTTGTCAAACAGTCCATAAAGCACCCAGGACGGCCCTGAGTGAAAGAGGCCGTAGTAGGGTGCTCCTATAGCGGGCATTAAAATCAGAATGACCGTTAAATGCATTTATGACCATATTTGTGTTTTTGGGTTACCAGATGCACGGTTTCAATCACCAGGTGCACGGCTCTATTTCCTCCTCCAGCACTTGTCAAACAGTCCATAAAGCACCCAGGACGGCCCTGAGTGAAAGAGGGCCGTAGTAGGGTGCTCCTATAGCGGGCATTAAAATCAGAATGACCGTTAAATGCATTTATGACCATATTTGTGTTTTTGGGTTACCGCTTGTATAGCAATCAGTATCCATCGTGAAATTTCAAAGTGTCCATAATGCACTCAGGTCGCCCCCGACAGAGAGAGGGCCGTAGTAGGGTGTTTCCATAGCGGGCATTAATATCAGAATGACCCTTAAATGCATTTAGGACCATATTTGAATTTTTGGGTTACCAGATGCACGTTTTCAATCACCAGGTGCACGGTTTCAATCACCAGGTGCACGGCTCTATTTCCTCCTCCAGCACTTGTCAAACAGTCCATAAAGCACCCAGGACGGCCCTGAGTGAAAGAGGGCCGTAGTAGGGTGCTCCTATAGCGGGCATTAAAATCAGAATGACCGTTAAATGCATTTATGACCATATTTGTGTTTTTGGGTTACCAGATGCACGGTTTCAATCACCAGGTGCACGGCTCTATTTCCTCCTCCAGCACTTGTCAAACAGTCCATAAAGCACCCAGGACGGCCCTGAGTGAAAGAGGGCCGTAGTAGGGTGCTCCTATAGCGGGCATTAAATCAGAATGACCGTTAAATGCATTTATGACCATATTTGTGTTTTTTGGGTTACCAGATGCACGGTTTCAATCACCAGGTGCACGGCTCTATTTCCTCCTCCAGCACTTGTCAAACAGTCCATAAAGCACCCAGGACGGCCCTGAGTGAAAGAGGGCCGTAGTAGGGTGCTCCTATAGCGGGCATTAAAATCAGAATGACCGTTAAATGCATTTATGACCATATTTGTGTTTTTGGGTTACCGCTTGTATAGCAATCAGTATCCATCGTGAAATTTCAAAGTGTCCATAATGCACTCAGGTCGCCCCGACAGAGAGAGGGCCGTAGTAGGGTGTTTCCATAGCGGGCATTAATATCAGAATGACCCTTAAATGCATTTAGGACCATATTTGAATTTTTGGGTTACCAGATGCACGTTTCAATCACCAGGTGCACGGTTTCAATCACCAGGTGCACGGCTCTATTTCCCTCCTCCAGCACTTGTCAAACAGTCCATAAAGCACCCAGGACGGCCCTGAGTGAAAGAGGGCCGTAGTAGGGTGCTCCTATAGCGGGCATTTAAAATCAGAATGACCGTTAAATGCATTTATGACCATATTTGTGTTTTTGGGTTACAGATGCACGGTTTCAATCACCAGGTGCACGGCTCTATTTCCTCCTCCAGCACTTGTCAAACAGTCCATAAAGCACCCAGGACGGCCCTGAGTGAAAGAGGGCCGTAGTAGGGTGCTCCTATAGCGGGCATTAAAATCAGAATGACCGTTAAATGCATTTATGACCATATTTGTGTTTTTGGGTTACCGCTTGTATAGCAATCAGTATCCATCGTGAAATTTCAAAGTGTCCATAATGCACTCAGGTCGCCCCCGACAGAGAGAGGGCCGTAGTAGGGTGTTTCCATAGCGGGCATTAATATCAGAATGACCCTTAAATGCATTTAGGACCATATTTGAATTTTTGGGTTACCAGATGCACGTTTTCAATCACCAGGTGCACGGTTTCAATCACCAGGTGCACGGCTCTATTTCCTCCTCCAGCACTTGTCAAACAGTCCATAAAGCACCCAGGACGGCCCTGAGTGAAAGAGGGCCGTAGTAGGGTGCTCCTATAGCGGGCATTTTAAAATCAGAATGACCGTTACATGCATTTATGACCATATTTGTGTTTTTGGGTTACCAGATGCACGGTTTCAATCACCAGGTGCACGGCTCTATTTCCTCCTCCAGCACTTGTCAAACAGTCCATTAAAGCACCCAGGACGGCCCTGAGTGAAAGAGGGCCGTAGTAGGGTGCTCCTATAGCGGGCATTAAAATCAGAATGACCGTTAATGCATTTATGACCATATTTGTGTTTTTGGGTTACCGCTTGTATAGCAATCAGTATCCATCGTGAAATTTCAAAGTGTCCATAATGCACTCAGGTCGCCCCCGACAGAGAGAGGGCCGTAGTAGGGTGTTTCCATAGCGGGCATTAATATCAGAATGACCCTTAAATGCATTTAGGACCATATTTGAATTTTTGGGTTACCAGATGCACGTTTTCAATCACCAGGTGCACGGTTTTCAATCACCAGGTGCACGGCTCTATTTCCTCCTCCAGCACTTGTCAAACAGTCCATAAAGCACCCAGGACGGCCCTGAGTGAAAGAGGGCCGTAGTAGGGTGCTCCTATAGCGGGCATTTAAAATCAGAATGACCGTTAAATGACATTTATGACCATATTTGTGTTTTTGGGTTACCAGATGCACGGTTTCAATCACAGGTGCACGGCTCTATTTCCTCCTCCAGGCACTTGTCAAACAGTCCATAAAGCACCCAGGACGGCCCTGAGTGAAAGAGGGCCGTAGTAGGGTGCTCCTATAGCGGGGCATTAAATCAGAATGACCGTTTTCTTAAATGCATTTATGACCATATTTGTGTTTTTTGGGTTACCAGATGCACGGTTTCAATCACCAGTGTGCACGGCTCTATTTCCTCCTCCAGCACTTGTCAAACAGTCCATAAAGCACCCAGGACGGCCCTGAGTGAAAGAGGGCCTTAGTAGGGTGCTCCTATAGCGGGCATTAAAATCAGAATGACCGTTAAATGCATTTATGCCCATATTTGTGTTTTTGGGTTACCAGATGCACGGTTTCAATCACCAGGTGCACGGCTCTATTTCCTCCTCCGCACTTGTCAAACAGTCCATAAAGCACCCAGGACGGCCCTGAGTGAAGAGGGCCGTAGTAGGGTGCTCCTATAGCGGGCATTAAAATCAGAATGACCGTTAAATGCATTTATGACCATATTTGTGTTTTTGGGTTACCGCTTGTATAGCAATCAGTATCCATCGTGAAATTTCAAAGTGTCCATAATGCACTCAGGTCGCCCCCGACAGAGAGAGGGCCGTAGTAGGGTGTTTCCATAGCGGGCATTAATATCAGAATGACCCTTAAATGCATTTAGGACCATATTTGAATTTTGGGTTACCAGATGCACGTTTTTTCAATCACCAGGTGCACGGTTTCAATCACCAGGGTGCACGGCTCTATTTCCTCCTCCAGCACTTGTCAAACAGTCCATAAAGCACCCAGGACGGCCCTGAGTGAAAGAGGGCCGTAGTAGGGTGCTCCTATAGCGGGCATTAAAATCAGAATGACCGTTAAATGCATTTATGACCATATTTGTGTTTTGGGTTACCAGATGCACGGTTTCAATCACCAGGTGCACGGCTCTATTTCCTCCTCCAGCACTTGTCAAACAGTCCATAAAGCACCCAGGACGGCCCTGAGTGAAAGAGGGCCGTAGTAGGGTGCTCCTATAGCGGGCATTAAACTCAGAATGACCGTTAAATGCATTTATGACCATATTTGTGTTTTTGGGTTACCGCTTGTATAGCAATCAGTATCCATCGTGAAATTTCAAAGTGTCCATAATGCACTCAGGTCGCCCCCGACAGAGAGAGGGCCGTAGTAGGGTGTTTCCATAGCGGGCATTAATATCAGAATGACCCTTAAATGCATTTAGGACCATATTTGAATTTTTGGGTTACCAGATGCACGTTTTCAATCACCAGGTGCACGGTTTCAATCACCAGGTGCACGGCTCTATTTCCTCCTCCAGCACTTGTCAAACAGTCCATAAAGCACCCAGGACGGCCCTGAGTGAAAGAGGGCCGTAGTAGGGTGCTCCTATAGCGGGCATTAAAATCAGAATGACCGTTTAAATGCATTTATGACCATATTTGTGTTTTTGGGTTACCAGATGCACGGTTTCAATCACCAGGTGCACGGCTCTATTTCCTCCTCCAGCACTTGTCAAACAGTCCATAAAGCACCAGGACGGCCCTGAGTGAAAGAGGGCCGTAGTAGGGTGCTCCTATAGCGGGCATTAAAATCAGAATGACCGTTAAATGCATTTATGACCATATTTGTGTTTTTGGGTTACCGCTTGTATAGCAATCAGTATCCATCGTGAAATTTCAAAGTGTCCATAATGCACTCAGGTCGCCCCCGACAGAGAGAGGGCCGTAGTAGGGTGTTTCCATAGCGGGCATTAATATCAGAATGACCCTTAAATGCATTTAGGACCATATTTGAATTTTTGGGTTACCAGATGCACGTTTTCAATCACCAGGTGCACGGTTTCAAGTCACCAGGTGCACGGCTCTATTTCCTCCTCCAGCACTTGTCAAACAGTCCATAAAGCACCCAGGACGGCCCTGAGTGAAGAGGGCCGTAGTAGGGTGCTCCTATAGCGGGCATTAAAATCAGAATGACCGTTCAATGCATTTATGACCATATTTGTGTTTTTGGGTTACCAGATGCACGGGTTTCAATCACCAGGTGCACGGCCTATTTTCCTCCTCCAGCACTTGTCCAAACAGTCCATAAAGCACCCAGGACGGCCTGAGTGAAAGAGGGCCGTAGTAGGGTGCTCCTATAGCGGGCATTAAAATCAGAATGACCGTTAAATGCATTTATGACCATATTTGTGTTTTTGGGTACCGCTTGTATAGCAATCAGTATCATCGTCTGAAATTTCAAAGTTGTCCATAATGCACTCAGGTCGCCCCCGACAGAGAGAGGGCCGTAGTAGTAGGGTGTTTCCATAGCGGGCCATAATATCAGAATGACCCTTAAATGCATTTAGGACCATATTTGAATTTTTGGGTTACCAGATGCACGTTTTCAATCACCAGGTGCACGGTTTCAATCACCAGGTGCACGGCTCTATTTCCTCCTCCAGCACTTGTCAAACAGTCCATAAAGCACCCAGGACGGCCCTGAGTGAAAGAGGGCCGTAGTAGGGTGCTCCTATAGCGGGCATTAAAATCAGAATGACCGTTAAATGCATTTATGACCATATTGTGTTTTTGGGTTACCGCTTGTAGCAATCAGTATCCATCGTGAAATTTCAAAGTGTCCATAATGCACTCAGGTCGCCCCCGACAGAGAGAGGGCCGTAGTAGGGTGTTTCCATAGCGGGCATTAATATCAGAATGACCCTTAAATGCATTTAGGACCATATTTGAATTTTGGGTTACCAGATGCACGTTTCAATCACCAGGTGCACGGTTTCAATCACAGGTGCACGGCTCTATTTCCTCCTCCAGCACTTGTCAAACAGTCCATAAAGCACCCAGGACGGCCCTGAGTGAAAGAGGGCCGTAGTAGGGTGCTCCTATAGCGGGCATTAAAATCAGAATGACCGTTAAATGCATTTATGACCATATTTGTGTTTTTGGGTTACCAGATGCACGGTTTCAATCACCAGGTTGCACGGCTCTATTTCCTCCTCCAGCACTTGTCAAACAGTCCATATAAGCACCCCAGGACGGCCCTGAGTGAAAGAGGGCCGTAAGTAGGGTGCTCCTATAGCGGGCATTAAATCAGAATGACCGTTAAATGCTTTATGACCATATTGTGTTTTTGGGTTACAAGATGCACGGTTTCAATCACCAGGTGCACGGCTCTATTCCTCCTCCAGCACTTGTCAAACAGTCCATAAAGCACCCAGGACGGCCCTGAGTGAAAGAGGGCCGTAGTAGGGTGCTCCTATAGCGGGCATTAAAATCAGAATGACCGTTAAATGCATTTATGACCATATTTGTGTTTTTGGGTTACCGCTTGTATAGCAATCAGTATCCATCGTGAAATTTCAAAGTGTCCAATGCACTCAGGTCGCCCCCGACAGAGAGAGGGCCGTAGTAGGGTGTTTCCATAGCGGGCATTAATATCAGAATGACCTTAAATGCATTTAGGACCATATTTGAATTTTGGGTTACCAGATGCACGTTTTCAATCACCAGGTGCACGGTTTCAATCCACGGTGAACGGCCTCTATTTCCTCCTCCAGCATTGTCAAATCAGTCCATAAAGCACCCAGGACGGCCCTGAGTGAAAGAGGGCCGTAGTAGGGTGCTCCTATAGCGGGCATTAAAATCAGAATGACCGTTAAATGCATTTATGACCATATTTGGTTTCTGTGTTTTGGGTTACAGATGTCACGTTTCTTCATCACCAAGGTGCACGGCTCTATTTCCTCCTCCAGCACTTGTTCAAACAGTCCTAATATTGCACCCAGGCGGCCCTGCAGTGAAAGAGGGCCGTAGTTAGGGTGCTCATCCTATAGCGGGCATTAAAATCAGAATGACCGTATGCATTTATGACCATATTGTGTTTTTGGTTTTCTTGTTACCAAGATGCACGGTTTCAATCACCAGGTGCACGGCTCTATTTCCTCCTCCAGACTTGTCAAACAGTCCATAAAGCACCCAGGACGGCCTGAGTGAAAGGGGCCGTAGTAGGGGTGCTCCTATAGCGGGCATTAAATCAGAATGACCGTTTAAATGCATTTAGACCATATTTGTGTTTTGGGTTACCGCTTGTATAGCAATCAGTATCCATCGTGAAATTTCAAAGTGTCCATAATGCACTAGGCGCCCCCGGACAGAGCGAGAGGGGCCGTAGTAGGGTGTTTCCATAGCGGGCATTAATATCAGAAGGACCTTAAATGCATTTAGGACATATTTGAATTTTGGGTTACCAGATGCACGTTTCAATCACCAGGTGCACGGTTTAAATCACCAGGTGCACGGCTCTATTCCTCCTGCCAGCACTTGTCAAAAACAGTCCATAAAGCAACCA